>NC_043713.1:52574941-52578057 GCF_006229205.1 Suricata suricatta
CAGTAGGCATGACTTTGAGTAGATAATGAAAGAAAATGCAAAATGCTAATTGATTCATGATGTGGTTTCATCTTAGCTTGGGCAAACCATGCAGTATTTAATACATAGTAGCAGAATATTTACTATTGAAGCTTGAAAAGATGTGAGTTTTTTGTGTGCAATCTTTCATTTATGCATGTGAGAGTATTTTCTTTTTTTAATATTTTTACATTGTAGTACTTGTTTTCCTTGTTGGGGTGTTTGCTTATTTAATACATTCCGTCAAGGACAGAAATTACATGCTGTTTTTTTTCCAATACTTTAAAAATATACTAGATTATCATTGATATTAAAAGAGTTGCCAGAAATATCAACAAATAATTAGACTCAAGTTACCATATTGTAGTGAAGGTTCCTATTCTGCTGTTTTCTTAAAAAATACTTATCCTGAGAGACAAGGAGAGAGAGAGAAAGAGAGAGCGCGTGCACAGGAGAGGATCAGAGACAGGAGGAAAGAGAAAATCCTAAGCAGACTCCACACTGTCAGCACAGAGCCCGACATGGGGCTTGATCCCATGAACTATGAGATCATGACCTGAGCTGAAATCAAGAGCTGGATGCCTAACCGACTGAGCCACCCAGGCACCAACCCCTCTAAGGTGCAGTTCTTTAAATTACATCTTTAACATGCTCTGTTTTGCTAGAACTTTAACACGAATAAGGACAGGATGTTTATGGTATTTAGCCTCAGGCTACAAATTGCATTCTCCCCAAACTCAAATAGTTCATTGCCCACTTAAGTTTTTCAACAATACACTGAAAATCAATTAAGAAACCTTCAACATCATCCTTACAGCAATGCCATTCTCACTTGTGTCAGCGCGCTGCGCAGACACCACAGTCCATTTGGCTCAAGCAAAACAGCAAGCATGGGAGGAAGGACAGGAAACTAGGTGGTAGAGGGTCTGCAAGAGGCATGTTCTGCCTCTGGTGCTCATTGTCCCAAACAGAAGTGCAGCCGCACACACACCGGTGGTGGTGCTCTAGTTGAGAGTCTTACTATAGGCCTACTTGCCTTTTTACTGGCAATGAGTGATAACAGCATTTGCAAGAGGTAAAGTGGAAAACAGACATGCAGACTGAGCCGGTGGGCAAGCTGCTCAAGGAAGCAGCCCAGAAGCAATGATCATCTGCTCGGACCTCCTGCCCACCCAGGAGGTACACGTCCTGGACTCTTCTTGCTCCCTTTCGGACATCTTTTCCTGAGCAGGGTACAGAAGGGATGATTGCAAGCCAGTTACCACCACTGATTTCATACATTTCAGGATGCATTTAAAATGATTAACATCTATGGAACAAAGATTTTTTTTTTAAGTTTTCTTGTTTAGAGAGCACGCATGCAGGCCTGTGAGCAGGGGGAGGAGCAGAGAGAGAGGAGACAACAGAATCCCAAGCAGGCTCTGCATTGTCAGCACAGAGCCCAGTGTGGGCTTGATCCCACGAACTGTGAGATTATGACCTGAGCTGAAATCAAGGATCGGGCACTTAATCAACTGGGCCGCCTATGTACCCCAGAACAAGGATGTTTCTTATAGTCAATAGCATATCATAGTTTAACTATGAACATTTCTTTTCTGACTCAATGGTATATACAGTATGTTTTACAACTGGCGTCAGATTTGGTGAATTAGATAATTATGTTCATATCATCTGCCATGTATCGAACTTGGGGGAAATATTCTCCCACTTAACCACTGCCTTAGAATAATCAGCATGTATACATGGAGAATTTGTGATTTCTCTACTTTGCCTTTAGGTATTCATTTTTGTAAATCTAGGAGAAATCTATTTTAATAAATTAGCTTTAGGACTATGGAAAGACGGGGAGGCAAGGTTGGTTTGTTTTTCCATTGGTGTTAGTTCTTCCTCCTGAGAGTGTTGGCGTCCTTAATATTATAAAGAGGAAATGAGGGTCTCACTGTGGTTGAAAAACATTTCCCTAAGAGCTTTATAGGGAATTCAGCAGCATAGTGATGGCTCAACTATCTAGATAAATAATTTCATCCTTCAAAGGGCCCTGAATATCAACATATTTTTAATTGTTATAAATTCAGAATCTCATTCCCCAAACACAACTATTAATATTATGGATGTATTTCCTTCTAGTGTTTTTAAATAACCCTATTCTACACTGTTATTGTAAGCATTTGCAATTTCGTATCTTGTGTCTATTTGGTTACAACTGGATTACAAATATTTTTCCAATGCTATGCAACCTTTGTGAATTGTCATCTTTAATGGCTGCATAATGCTTTCTTAAATGGATGTACTGTAGTTTACATGTGTTTTTCCCTATAACTTCCAAAACTGGACACATAAGGCTTTAAGATTAATGTATTTGAAAGATTTCTTTAGAGAGAGTGTGAGAAATAAGATTGAGGATATCAGTGGGTATACAGTTTATTATGGCTTTTGTAGAATAAGCATATTAGTTTATTTGCATGCTATATGTAAGTATAGATCCTATTTGAACAGTACTCTAGATAGTGATGATGAGTAGTTTTACAGTTACAGTGAGCTTTTATTTAATGGATGAGAAATTAAACCTAGTTGCATTTCTTTTATTAATTATGTCTGAATAACTTCCTACATGTTTGTTTGATCATCATGGTTACTGTTTTGTGAACTGTCTGTCCATGCCTATGTCCATTTATATATTGAGTTGATTCAGGTTTTCTTCATTTAATTTTTATAATCATTTGGCATAATAAATATGCAACATTCTGTTATACCTTTTTGATATGGAGATTTTTTTAAATCTTTAATAGTTTGTCAAATTGGTTTCCATACAACACCCCGTGCTCTTCCCCATAAGTGCCCTCCTCCATCATCACCACTTCTTTTCCCCCCTCCTCCTTCCACCCTCAGTTCATTTTCAGCATTCAATAGTCTCTCAAGTTTTGCATCTCTCTCTCTCCTCAACTCTTTTTCCCTCTTCCCCTCCCCCTGGTCCTCCATTAGGTTTCTCCTGTTTTCCTGTTAGACCTGAGTGCAAACATATGGTTTCTGTCCTTCTCTGCCTGACTTATTTCGCTTAGCATGACACCCTCAAGGTCCATCCACTTTCCTGCAAATGG
>NC_043713.1:52578157-52612820 GCF_006229205.1 Suricata suricatta
GGTGGTATCTCAGTGTGGTTTTGATTTGTGTTTCCCTGATGATGAGTGATGTTGAGCATCGTTTTATGTGTCTGTAGGCCATTTGGATGTCTTCTTTGGAGAAGTGTCTGTTCATATCTTCTGCCCATTTCTTCACCAGATTTCTTCATCAACTCTTGATTTTGGCTCAGGTCAAGATCTCACGGTTTTAAGAATGGGCCCCCTGTCAGGCTCTGTGTTGAGCTTAAAGCCTACTTGGGATTCTCTGTCCCTCACTCTCTCTCTGCCCTTCCCCTGTTAGTTCTCTCTCTGTCTCAAAATAAATAAGTACACATTTTAAAAAATAACTTTTTAATTTTTAAGGGTTTATTTTGCTCCATTATATGAGGGTTTGCACTGACTTTATCCTCTTTTTGTTAGCCAAGTATTCTAACAGTATAAATTAAATATTTTTTCTTCTTCATAGACTTATGGTCATTCTAATGATATACATTTCTATGTATGTCAGCATCTATTTCTGGGCTAATTCATCTCTCCATGCTCAAGATAACAACACATGATGTCAATTATTGTCGAACAAATGTCTTGCAGTGCTGACTTGTGACCTCTTTACTCATTTTTATGTTTTATTTCCTCCTCAGTATTTCTGGTGAGCTTAAAAAATACTTCAATTTTTAAAAAATGTTTTTTTGAGAGAATGAGAAGACAGAGAGAGACAGAGACCAAGCATGCACATGAGTCCAGGATGGGGAGAGAGAGAGAGAGAGAGAGAGAGAGAGAGAGAGAGAATCCCAAGCAGGCTCTGTGCTAATGCAGGGCTGGATCTCATGACCTTGAGATCATGACCTGAGCCTAAATCAAGAGCCCTACACTTAATGGACTGAGCCACTTAGATGCCTCAAAATATTTAAAGTTTTTTTAAAAGATGTTTTTGAAGTTTTTACTAGGATTGCAATAAATCTGTCCAACTGTAGAGAATCGAAATATCTACAGTATGTACTATTCTCTTTCAGAAGTAGTTCTTGTATGATTTTTCAATTTACATGGATTATATGTAATTCTTAGGTGATTACTAGTTATTTTACATAATTATGCCAAGATAAATGAGATATTACCATTTTGTTTTCTAAAAGAATGTTCACAAAATTTGATTACTGACTATTTTTATCTTATATCTTGCCAGGTTACCAACATCTTATGAGCTGAATTTTTTCACTTGATTCCTTTTGATCTAAAATATATTTAGAATATGTCTTATAAAGAGTAAGAATCACTATTTAACTGGCCCTAATATTTGCAGACCTTTTGTTTTGCATTGACCAGAAATTTTAAAACAATATTAGATAATTACAGTGATACTAAATACATTATTCTATTTGAGACAAATGCCTCCAGTAGATCACAAGGTAAATTATAATTGACTCTTTTTAGTTATCTCCTACTTTTTGAAAGTTTGCATTAGCCCATTTTGCTTTTATGAAAGACCTACATTATTACCTATTTTTGCTAACCGAAAGAAATATGAAAGGATTTTTGCTCTGACAAAAATAGACGGACAGTGAAAACAGTGACCAGTGTTTGTGTTGCAGTGAGCTGTATAGAGGTAGCGTGCCCTCAAGCAGCAAGGGTGGTCTGGGCTGAGCTTCCAGCCTGGAAACTGCTCTCAGCACCTCCTCGCCAAGTGACTCTAACTTTGAACTGTATCTGTGATCATCTGTGCTTTACTTTGATTTATTTTGTGTCTCTATCAGCAAGATGTGCCCGAAGGTATCAGAGAAGCCCACATGAGTTTGTTTTTTGGGTCTAAAAGTTCTTAGAAATTATTTCACAAACATTAATGGCAGTTGCTTCTTTATAAAGTTTTGGCCTAAGAAAGCTTACAGAAGAACATTCTACTTTTGGATGGGGGAAGCTGTGTAGTGGAGCAAGTGCAATTCTTGCCTTAATTTCCACATGTAAAGCAAGTGACTGGTCACAGTTCTGACAATGGTGTCACCATTTTACTAACTACACTTCCATTTCTCCAACATAAAGGATTTACTTTGGAATTTTAGGTGGGTCGGAAAAGCAGGAAACATGAAGGTCCAAGGAAATCAGGGTCACTTCATTAGGACCATCATGACTTTGTAATAAGAATTTGCTCTCCTCAATTCTGACTGAGTAAAATTTGATTAGAAAGATCACATTAAATAGAAAAATACAATCCAGTTAAAACCAACACTGATAAATCAGAACAACACACTATGGCAAGCAAGGAAAAAATTACAAAAATACTTCTAGAAATTAAAAAATAAAGAACAAATTTTGTACTTGATTTTAATAAGAGTAGAAAATGCAACATCACATTAATGGTGGCAAATTTCATGAATTCTTATAATTTTTCAATCTATATGAATTTACCAATGCTTAATGATGTGGAGGACAAAGGCAAAAGAAATTTAGAAAAAAAAAATCTCCTTACAATTTACAGCTCGTTGACAAGTCCTTGAGACAGGCAGAGTGACCTTCTAGGAACTCAACCACCTAGATGTTAATACTTTGCTAAGGGCAGAGGGCAACCTTAGCTTAACATTATCCTGACCTTCAGCAGCCTAGAAGTCTTCTTTGACATAAAAAGTTCCTTTGGAAACTTCCTTTATCTCTGCCTCTCAAGATATATGTTAGCAATCATCCTCCAAGCATATAGCCCACTGATATACACCTGAAGCGACTCATGACTAAGGTTTTAGGAGACATAGTAAATGACCTTTTCCTAACAAAGCTAGTTCCTCATGGTCCTGTAAACCTTGCTTCCAAATTCCTTAAAGATTTACGCTATCCCTAACCCCCCTCTCCAACTTGAAGGCATATAATCAATCACTCCTCACAACCCCAGCACAGGTCTCTGCCCACAGGTCTTGTCCTGCACTTTAATAAAACCACCCTTTTTGCACTGAAGATGCTTCAAGAATTCTTTCTTGGCCATTTGCTCTGAACCTAAACACTTTCACAACACTTAACATAATTCATGACATTTTAGATGCCCACTTCCGTTTGGTGAGACAATGATGGCAGTGGTCTTTTATATTAAGATTTTACTGTTTCTGAACAGCAAGTTTTATTCCATCCTTTCATTTGGTGAACTACACAGGCTAAGATGTTTCAGAATAGAACTTGCACAATAAAGTTAGATATGAAGATGACTAGACGTTGAGATACACAACAACAAAAATTACTGGGGACAGTAGATAAAGGAGAGAGCACAGCACAGTGCAGTGTGAGTAGCTACTGGTCAAGGAAACAGCACCCAAGGTCCTTAATAATCAAGTGCTGCACATGACACTTGAAGGTAAGTTTTCTTAAGGGAGTTGGCCACATCTTGGTAGCCAAGATGAAAATTTAGGCAAAGCTTTTTTTTCCTTTAATTTTTTAATGTTTTTTATTTTTGAGAGACAGAGAGAGTGAATGTGAGCAGGGAAGGCTCAGAGAGAGAGAGGGAGATACAGAATTTGAAGCAGGCTCCAGTCTCTGAGCTAGCTGTCAGCACAGAGCCCAATGGGGGACTCAAACCCAGGAACCGTGAGATCATGACCTGAGCTGAACCTGGATGCTTAACCGACTGAGCCACCCAGGCGCCCCTAGGCAAAGCCTTTTCAAAAATCATGTTTTAATCGCTGAAATTAGGAGTGAAACAATTAATGATGACTTCCTGGGTATCCATTCCAAACCTCCAACTGTAAATTCACCAAGTAAGACCACAATTCTCTAAAAAATATAATCAACATAGTCAGAGTTGGATTAAGATGGTATAGACATGGCAGTCACACTCAGTAGATTAATGATGCACATGAGAACACAATTAAATTATACTATGGCCCTCTAGTTTAGGAAACACTGGAATGTGGAATTCATATATAAATAAAACATAGTGAGGACATCGCAGCCAAATTAGGGAAGAGTCACACCTGTTCCCTCATTCACAGCGCAACTATTCTTCCAACATCAACAATGTATACTAAACAAATATTATTTGACTCAAAAACAATAATTGAAATTGTGTCCCGTTCTAGGTCTTTAAATCACTTCATTAAAATATTGAACTCTTAAGAAGGGTGTTATTTAAAAGCATATAGCATAAAGGCACCTGGGTGGCTCAGTCAGTGAAGCATCAGAATCTTGGTTGAGGCTCAGGTCATGGTCTAGGAGTTGGAACCCCATACCTGACACTGCTGAACTTTCTTAGGATTCTCTGTCTCCCTCTCTTTCTGCCCCACCCCCACTCATGCTGTCTCTGTCTCTGAAAATAAATAAATAAACTAAAAAAAAAAAGCATATAGCATAAAATGCTCCCAAGTTGCAAAAATAAATTCTTGAAACATCCATTAAATATTTTCAAAGGTCCCAAATTTGCCATGAGGAAATATTTCATATATGGGTAGATTTCTCATTTTTCATATCTTTCATGTGGAAGGAGTTATCAGTTAATATTTTAAAATACAAGTTTATTTTGTCCTAAATTTTTATAGGGTCTATTACTTTAAAGCTTTTACATCTCCTAAAATCAGGAGCTTTTCGGTGTTTTAAAATTGAATGAGAATATGCTCATCATCATTTTTGCCCAGAAAATAACCCTCTCCCCTCGCTTCTTCCACCTGGACACATTTACTGAGTGCCTCTCTAAGTTAAGGCAACATGCTAGGCTCCAATCCTGACTGATAGTACATGGTATTTCACTCCAATGAGCTCAGAGCAGTGGGCCCACAGAAATATACACATCTAATTGCAATGTAACCTGGTAAATTAAATGATAAATGTACATGTACACAGGTCTTTGGAGCATAGACCACTTTCCCATTCAGCCTGTGGAGATCAGAAAGGAATACAAAGGAGGTACCTGGATTAACGTTTAGACTCAAAATTCCTTCCTGATACCATTCCCACAAAAACCATTATCAGCATTTTAGATTTGCCTGTCAAATAACTCAGGGTCCGTAATTTTAAAGCTGGTTGACTATACTATAAAACTCTTCATAGTAAAAATAAAAAGTAACAGAAACCCAGTCATTTTGTATTCATTTTCTATAACATTCAACTCTGTTTAATAGCCATAATCCTTTCAACTGTCTGCACATAATAGTGCCAATGAAACCAGAATAATTTGAATAGGTACTAAGGAGCAGACTCTTTTAAATAATTGCTTTTTAAAAAATGGTAAATGCTATCATCATCCTTAAAAACAGCAGAATGCTTTGCTTTCCTTAAAATCAGGACAAAAAGGAAGCTATTCTCTTCACCCTCCAGTGAGCTCAAAAGATGGGAATGGTGCCAACATATTTCAATGAGCAGGAAGTTATTTTCCCAGGAAATTTCAGAAATATCATTAATTCACTTTGATTTTTTTGTAATGATTAAAAAATATTTATAAGGCTGGCTGTATTTAGCAGTTTTAACTGACCATTTTCTTTTTCTACCACATGCATCACTTTGAAAATATCATCTCCCTCTCTCTCCAATGAATGGATGGAAAATCCAGGAAAAGTGTTTTACTTTTGTGTAACCTTGAAAGATATATGGTGTGCTCAATGGAAAATTTATCCTTTAGTTAGTTTTAAGAAATTTGACATCAAATAGGAACATTTGAAATATACACAAAGTAAGAGGTAAAAGAATACAGTTTAGAATCGTAAAGGAAAATGTTAGATGCTCTGTGAAGGTCAAAGTCAGCTCTTTCCCTTAAATTCCCCTCAAAAGATATATGCATTAAAGTATATAGTGGTGGTAATTGTGGCGATCCTATTACTACTTTTTCATTCATCTCTTTCATAGTTCATTTGAAATTTAGCTTGACTCCTTCCCCCTCCCACATATAAGTATAACCTATCATAGGTAATAATTTTGAAGTTTATTTTCTAACTGAGCATTTAAGGGGAAAAATAAGACTTAGGATGATAGATAAGGAAATCAATAATTGTCAGGCAGTACATTAAATACTTTATTAGAGAATAGACAAGTTGGGATGGGAACTCTGAAAAGGAAGTCAACTTATGCCTGAGAACATTTGAGCATAGCCTTATAGGATTTATACATGCTCACAGGAGGCTAAAAAAAAATATCAAAATATACACAAACCAACACTCATCAAGAATAATCCAGAACATGAGGTCCTTTGGAGTTCTGGGGAGGGAAGTAGCTATGTGAGTCTACAGCACAGGTGCTGAGTGGATGGCAGAGGAGAGGGAAGGTACAGAAGCTGTGATTGGCCCATGGAGGCACTTAGGTACCATGCTGAAAATTTCGAATTTTAGCCTTTAGACTTTCACTGTCCAACATGATAGCCACTATCCATGTATGGCTGTTTACATCTAAATTAAAAATAAATACAAGCAAAATTTCAATCTCCCAGTTGCACCAGCCACATTTCAAGTAAGTGTTCAATAGCCACGTGGGACTCATGGCCATGCTATTGTACAGCGTAAGTACAGAATGTTTCCTTACCACTGAAAGTACTATGAGGCAGTGCTGCCTTACATAAGGAGAAACCACAACCAACTGCAAATTCTAAAGCAATTCTGATTAGAACTGCACTTGATTAAACAAGTGCAGTAACTCATATAGGGCAAAGGACAAGCATAGGGGTGATGGGACTTGAGTTAGAGGGCCAACACGAAGGAATTTGAGGGACAGAAATAGAACTGTGGGTGCAGGAAAGTGGAGGAAGATGCCTATTTCAGTAGGTTTGAAGGGACAGAACGAAGAGGTCTGTGCTAAGCTCCTAGTGTGGATGCCCGGGAGGAAGAAGATGTCTTAACTGAAAGATACTAGAAGAAATGATAGTGGGCTAGAGAGCAGAGATTAATTAATATTTTGACCTGCTGAGTTGTAGGGGTCTGGGACTTAGAGAGGAGGTTTGAGTCATTTGGTATCTTATAAGTAATTTCTCCCTTTTTCCCCTTTAAATGGACCTCCTTTCACAAATGTCCGCAAAAAAAAAATTCCAACTTTCCACACCACTCAACATTTTTCAAGTAGGCTAAACAAGAAAGGATACTTGAGGCTCAAATTGGCAAAAAACAAAACAAAACAAAGCCACCCATCCCCTTCCCCCCAAAAATGCTAACGATGACTTAGACTAGTTTCAAGGTTTTTGTACTTTATTTTCCTATGAAAGCTACAAATAAGTGGCACAAAAGATGTGAGGAAATGACTCCTGCTCCCTAATGTCACCCTAGGTAAGGTCTGAGGATCAGTGAGGCCACATTTCTGAGGGACTCCTTAGGTTAGAAAAGAGTAACTGTGGCCATCAGCCTTTCATATCTATCTGGAGTCTGGACAGGGTCCATATCAGTAGTCAATGGTTTACATAGTATCAGATAAGGAAATTCTTTTTGAATCACCATTCAAAGCTTCAGTATTATATTTATTATATATTTTTACTTTTTCATGCCATGCTGCTGCCCCAAAGTTCTCTTTCCCATCCGCTGTATTCTTAGATATTGAGTAAGACACCTACTTCACAAAAGAAGGGAACATCCCAACAACGTTACTCCTGCCTTCATTCTTTTCCATCACTTCCCTTCTCATTTCACAGGAAGGCTTCTCTATCTGCTGATTTACAGAAAGAGTCACAGAAGGCATTGATTTATAACAGAGCAATACATGAAGTATGAAATAATTTCTTTAAAGACATTTCTTTTGGTCAATACCTGAAGCTGACTTTCAGAGGGTCAACCAAATATGTTTAGATAATCATGTAAAAGAGACTGTGAAGACCAAGGAGTTGAAGATACAGAAGAGAAAGTCTCCCTAATGTTGTCTCCTACAAGGCTGAAGTGGATGGTGGTAGATTGGCACTAAAGTGGAAGAAGAACGACCCTTCTGTCATCATAGAAGAAAAAGTGGCCAAGAATACAGACCCTGCAAGGTAAAACATGTAACCTGAATCCTGAAGGCTTCAAAGGAATTATCCATTAGGGATAGTTCTCCAGCTCTCCTGCAGATTAATTCCCTGCATGTGGCTCCACAGAGGTCATGGTTTCTTGGAGCGCCTGGGAGCAGCTTCTCCAGCCTTGAGAGACACCCAGCAGAGAGCCTTGGTCCGCTTTTTCCTCCATATGGAACATATCAGTCTTCGTAACACCAAAGGAGCAAACTGTCACCCGCCAGTCCCTGTCTCTTGGGCCTAACCCCAGATTTGTGTGTCATTTTCTCCCTAGGGGTATATTTATCTTGGTTTGAATCCTAGCTCTGTCTTTTGAACTTTCCTTTTTCACTATTTGTTTTAAATCACTGGTACATGTGGAGAAGGGACGCCTCAAATTGTGTTTTTAACCAGGAGTCATACACATTTTTTGAAGGAATGATCATGCTATTTCTTCTAAATGATGATACCAGGTATCCATTTTAGTTCAAATACTTGGAACTTTAACAGACCCTAAGTGTAACTGTGAAATATTTTTTCATAATTTTCAGTGATTGTTCAGCTACACAGAGACATTTTTTACAGTATTAAATTTTCAAATGGAAATTGCTCTATTTATTCTTGAAAGAATCAAAGGGGAAATAAGATATAACATCTCTGCCATTACGATTTCATGTACAGGCTGTCTTCACCTTAGTTGCAGGCTGTGATTGGAAGTTCACTTGTAAATTGTGTGTTTGGGATATAGGTCCTAACGTCTGTGGTAAAAATGTTACAAATCATAATTAGGTTTCCACTCCAACTCAAAAGCAAATGTGAGACTTAATACACTTGAAATATCATAAATATGCATGAAATAATAGAAAATAGCATATGGAATCATGATTTGTTTTCCTTTTACAGAAGTTGAAACACTTTTTGAACCAATACACAGCCCAGTGTTCCCTCACTTGACTAATTTAATGCTGGCATTTTAGCTACAGTTGGAGTTCAGAGTTCATATTGGTCTATTTTCATTTTTTGAGTAGAATATGTTATTGGAATTTAGGAGGAATGTAGCAATGAGGGAAAAATTTTTTATTTCCACAACCCTTAGACCCAAAATAATCAAGACTCTCTTCTCTCACCAGGAACAATGTGGGAGAGAAGAAGAGAGAGAATGAATGAGAGCTCTGAGAATAAGGCAATTATGCAGACATGGCATTCAGTTGGAAGCCATATTGGCAGCCTTAATAGTCAGGGAATCTATTACCCACAGTAAAAAAAGAGCTCCAGCATGACCACAGTAACTGTCAGTGGAAATTAAGTTGCCAAGTAAAGGAAGAAAAGTAGACAACTGTTTTTAAGAAATAAAAACCAGGGAAAAGAGAAAAGAGCAAAGGAGGGAGGTAGGGGGAAGCTGTTGCCTCCACCGAAGTGGAGAAGTAAGGGTTAAGAATCAATGCACTTACATTGAGGTTAGCTGATCAGTATAATAGTGCACCCACTTCCACCAGTAATAGAAAGCAGGAAACCTGGGGCTCCTTTGGATGTGGTGCCGAAGGCATGAGGATTAGGGTCATAGCAGTGGTTAATCACCATGGGCCAACCTGAGAGTTGCCACGAAAAAAAGAAATGGAGCCACAAAAAGAGGCCAAGATAGGCAAACTAAGTTGTTCTTGCCAGACAGCAGGAGGGTCACAAAGGGAAACATTTTCATTTAAGGAACAGTAGCCAGGTGTGTGTGTGTATGTATAAGTCAGAGATTTCTTTTTAATCCTGAATATATGATAAGCACATCTACTTTGATTGATGTTTCAAAGTACTCTTCTTTTTATTAAGTTTTCAACTTGAATAATTTATATCAATATAGCCATCAAACATTTGAAATGTATATTCTTCTGTTTCAATTTAGAAAAATTCAAATAGATTGCATGCTTCATATTTAAATATACTTATGATGGTTATATTATACCAAACCTAAATTCTTTAAAAAAAAAAAGAATGTGTATAAACATACACTATAAAGCAGAGCAGAATTAGCCAAGGGAAGAAATATAGGAAGTAGCAAATGGACCAGGATATCTGAGTTATCAAGAGTGGCTTATTCCTGGGAGAGGAAGAGGTGTGGGGGAGATCAGGAAAGCATTGAGGGCAATTCTCACCATTAGCTCCTACCCAGCTAATAATTGCCCCTATCTGGTTGCTCACAGAAGGCAACGAAGAGTTACCCATTCAGACATCTGCCCCTCCTGGCTCAGGAGAAGGTGATACCAGCCCCAGAGCAGCAGGGACATCCTGATTATGCCAAACCAGTCACAGTAACTCTTCCGTTTTTCTCATTCTCCAATGACGAGCATGAGAGTAAGTTGCTGGGCTTTCCCCTGGAAAAATAACTTTGTTAAGAAAGCCACAAAAGAAACTGAAGTCCGTCTTTTCTTCTGGACATTATCAAGCAACTTGACACATGGAGTTATTGCTGTAGTCATTTGCTACCAGACTAAGAATGAAGTGTTACATTGAGAAAGGCTGAGCCAGACCCATTACAAAGGAGTGAGGCTAGGGCCCTGATACATGGAACCTAAAGACCATTCTACCTCTGCACTTTGACTTGTGAGATGATTATCTTCTTGCTATTTAGGAAAGTTTGAGGTAAGATATTGTTTTACTTGCTGTAGAAAATACGATGATAAACACTGCAGAAGCCAGATACAGAAAAGGAGCCCTGAAGGGAGAAAAGCCACTTGGGAAATTCCTATCCTCCAAACCCTTTTGAAGTGTTTCCACAAGAAATAAAATATTTACCTTTTTTTTTTTTTAAAAAAAAAAAGAGAACTTGTTTTGGATACCAAATGACAAACGGAGTATAGGAGGACAGGTCGGGATCAAGATAACTCCTCAGAAGGCACTGTGGTAACAAAGTGTGCATGAGGGCAGTGGTAGAGAAGCCAAGATGGAGACAGAGCCGGGGAGAGAGGCTAAGTTCGAGAGGCAATTTTGCATACTCACTGTATGTGCCTCACTGTGTAAGAGGCTGAAGATACAAAGAATAAAATCACCTTTGCCTGCAAAGATTTTACAGTTTCATAATGGGTGAAGATACAACAGCAGTTGGCCAATATCATGGAGTCAGTGTATTATTTAGGTGGACTCACAGAGAGCAAGCAGAGGGAAGACTTCCAGGAAAAGAAAGGACAAAGTATTCAATGTCTATGCTTTCCAGCCCTCAGCCTACTCCTTATGTTCTTGCCATCTGATGTGAACTCTACTCCATTAAAACTCTGAGTCTTCTCACTGGGCTTGAGCATCCCTCCTTCAGCTTAAATGCTCTTCAGCTGTTCTGTGTGGGCTTAAAAGTCACTTCCTTGGGAACCCGTTCCTAACCATGTAGACAGGGTTAGCTAATCCTCCCACGTGTTACCATGGCAAGCCCTGGGACCTCTATCACTCATCACACATTTTAAAATGTCGATTAATTATCTATCTATGTACTCCACAGGCCTGTGAACTCCCCAAGAGCTGACACCATCTCCGTTAGGCTCACCACTGAATTCATTTTCCCATCAAGTGTATGGTAATCAAAAAGTGTTGGGTAAACATTTACAGATGAAGGAATGAGTACATGAGTGGAAGAATGATACTATGATCATAATCAGAGGCATCAAGTTTAAGACGAAGAGTGATGGTAAGACGTAGGTGCACATGTAGCACAAGTCAGGACATGGTGTGACATGGCTCTTTTTCTTGAGGTCAAACACTGACTGCATACTATGACTCACAAGTTATCATTAATGCCCATATGTGCTGGCTTATGAAAAGGAAAGGATGATTTAAGTGAAAGAGACATAAACATGATTTCTACAGTCTTGACTCATTCAGTAGTTCTTATGCACATGACACCACTCAGGAAAACGGGCCAGAGGAATAGTCACCTTTGCAGATGAAAGGGAGGTGCTAGACACTCAGAGAATAGACATGAAGTTGAGGAGCAGGGGTGGACATAAAATGTACATCAGGGACACCTGGGTGGCTCAGTCAGTTAAGCCTCCAACTTTGGCTCAGGTCATGATCTCACATTCGTGGGTTCAAGTCCCACATCAGGCTCTGTGCTAACAGCTCAGAGCCTGGAGCCTGCTTCTGATTCTGTCTCTCTCTCTCTCTCTCTCTGCCCCTCTCCCTCTCATACTGTCTCTCTCTGTACCAAAAATAAATAAAACATTAAAAATAAATGTACATCAGTGGCTCTAAGAAAACAGTGCATAAAAACACCTAGGAAAATTTAGAGGGTTCTTTAATCCAGTCCCAGAAGATTCTAATTCACTAGGTCCTGGTGAACCCTTAAAATCTATTCAAAGCTTCATGGGCAACCCAGATGTGTAAAGAAAAACTCTGATCTAGTTCAAGCCTTTCATTCATAAATAAGAAAATTGACCCCAAAAGAAAACTGTTGGCATTGCTCAGTCCATTACTGGCTGAACAAGGACCACAAATCCAGTTTCTTGACCTTGAGGCCAGAGCTCATAGCATTAATTAGAATTAATTAGAATTAATAAAAAAGCATAAGAATTGGCCCAAGTTGGAACAATAAAATTCAAAGGGGATAATGTGGCTTAATCCTCTTATAATAATGCAGTTTTGAAGTTACAAGAGTGAGAACCCACTCTGTCCAGCAGCCACTTTGCTTAGAGATCCAAGATCACAGTAAATCTCACAGATTTCCTAGACCTGTGAGGTCAGTGGCCTGCAGATAGCAGGCTGTTTTTTGCAGAGGGTGAGTTATTAATGGCAATATTCAGGAGCAGCTTGTAGAGAATGATGAACAGCTTTTCTTCACAACTCCTAAGTGCAGAGAAAAAAGGATGGACCAACATTATGGTGTTACAGACTTGCCCTAAGTAGGTGTTAACTCTGTTCATTATTAAATGTTAAGAGTTATCAAAAGAGATTGCTTAATGGGCCTTTCGGGGGCTCTTTAGTTTACATCTGAGAGACATTAGAGTTGCTCACTGCAAGTGGCAGAGGGTGCTGAGAGTTGATGTCTCACTCGGGCCCAGAAGACCTCTGCCCGTTGGTTTCCTCAGACAACTATCCTAGAGAGTCTCCAACAAAACTGGCATAGGTTGGCACCAATCCTGTTTGAAAGGTTTGGTGATAAATCACTTTTCCCTTCATTTTACCCAGAAATAACAGCAATCGCTCAATATGCTCCTGCAGAAAAACAATGGTCAAGATCTTCCTTTGATCTCTCCAGACAGGATAAAGCAATGACTCACTATGTAAAATGACTGTATCCCTACCGGTGAGGGTCAGGATGCTATTTTTGTGTTGGTAGCGTAGCTTATTGTACCAATGAGGCTTTTCTCAATTTTATTTCAGCTTCACTTCCTACCCTTTCTCCTATTTTGATCATTCACAGCTCTTTCACCCAGTTAAGAAAGAGAGAATCCAAGCACGTTTTCATGTTTCAGCAGTTCTAAGGAAGTGTCTTTAAAAATATAAATATATGCATGTTCGATATACATTTTTACAAATGTACTCTTTTACCACACTGTGTATATACTCCTTTCCTGTGTTTCTTTTTGTGAGGGCAGATATTCTCAACAGAAATTTATTTTCCCTGACTTATTGGAATTTGCACAGGTCTGATTGTACATGACTGAACTCTGTGACAGGCAGGCAAGCAGCTTATGCCTACTGAATGGTACTGACAGAAGGGCAAGGGACACCAAACTCCAAGTGTCATCAAGCATGATGACCGTGAGATGGTCTTGTTGTATCATAGGGTGCCACCAGAGCCATTTAGTCCTTAAACCACTTCGGCTATGACCCAAACTCCCAAACCGACTGATTCTGCTTTAATCTGGAAATGTAAGAAAAGGGAACAGGGTGATTCAGTTCTTTAGAATAGGGATACTTACACCACATCATAAGACCTTTGTGAAAAGTAAGTAGCCTAATGGGTGTGCCATATGCTTTTAATATCATTAATGATACAAATATTTATGTTAGTAAGGTATCAATATATCACACATGAATCATGAATTTTTAATGAGTTTAAAAAAACACCCTATCACTGAAATTAATATAACTTTATCAGTTTCTAATCATTCAAAAGTCTTCCAGGAAGTTTTCCACCAATCTTCAGCTTAATATGACTATATTTATCATAAGGGAAACCACATTATAAGAAATCTATGGGTGAGAAGAGTGACATGTCACCTACACTTATTTCATAAAAGATACTTTCCCTCCCATGTATTAAAGCATAATAACAATTATTTGTATTTTCACGTGTTTGCCTATGTTTTGAGCAAATATAATTTTGGCATTAATTAAGTATAAGCTACTAAGCTAAACTTTTGAGGGTATAAAAATTAATGAGACATAATCTCTGTCCTTCCTTGAAAGAGGTTCCAGAATAAATAGGGCTAACACATGAATGCTAGTCCTAGAGTTTCACCTTTACACTGAGGGAACAGAACTATCGAAGGATTTGGAGGAGGGAAGTAATATGATCAGCTTTGCATTTAGATTGGTATGGGAAATGATATGAAGGGACTAGCTGAATGGCCATTGAAGTAATTCAGGCAAGAAATGATACCAGGTAGGCCCTTGAACCAAGACAGAGTCAATGGGAAAAATTGAGAGAAGGAAAAGCACTGGAGAGACATTAAGACCATAAAATCCAATAGTTTGAGAACTAATGATGTTGGGGGGGGTGTTATTCTCAAACTTTAATTTGGGTCTCCAGAGAGATGATGCTGCCACTACAGAGGCATGACACTCAGGAAAAATAGCAGGTTTGATTGCAGGGAAATTATGAGATTCATTTCAAACATTTTATACTGAAAATGTCAATAGGAAATTCCAATAAAATGGTTCCCCTTGAATCTCAGGGGGGATTTTTAAGTGGGAGCTGTATAAATAGGCATCAACAGTGTCAAATAACTACAGAAAACTATGGGGGCCCCTTGTCCATCCCAGGGAACATGTTCTGAGAGTAATAAGACAAAGGCGAGAACAAGTCTGGAACTCTCAAGAGTAATATAATGAAAATCTTGACAGGATTGGAAATTAGGCCAGCAAGAGGAAAATTAAAGTAGTAAGGAGCATTCAAGTCTTGGAAACCAAAGGTAAAGAAAGAGAACATGGCTGGAAGGCATCAGCTGATTCAGAGTCCAGGTAGGAAAACCTCTTGATCTGGTACCAAACAGGGACCTTGGCCATGGAAGTTTTAGTGGAGACCAGAGAGTCCCAGAATGAGAAATAGTAGCCACAGAAGATAAGAAAGAGAAGATATTAAGTGAAGACAATGCCCCTAAGAAGCCCAACTGTAAAGGCTATGAAAAAGCATGAAGGCAGAGAAGGGGTCAAGTGGGTGCCTTTGAGATTCAAAGGGAAAGAAATGAAACCAATGAAGGGGCAGATGGAGACGGGAACTGGGTGCTGGATCACAGATAAGTCAGAACATACAGATACAGATGAAGAAGGCAGAGTTTTCCACCATTTCATCGTTTTATTTGGGGAAGCATTCACTATAAAACTGCTTATGTGACTTTGACTTCATTCCTACAGTGGCCCATTTTTCCTATTCATTTACCAAGGTTTATAGAAGGTCTGTCTTGTTCAGACCCTGTGCTAGGCACACAGAGATACAAATAGTTAATCAAACAAGGCCCCTGCCCACAGGAAACTCACTGCTTTAGGGGTGGGGTGGAGACAGAGGGCGCACACAAACATTACTAATTTCAAGGCAATCTGTGAAAATCTTAGCCTTCATTTATAGCTTGCAAAGGGCACAGAAAAATCTGGTATACCTTTCTCTTAAACATGAAAGCCAATATTAAAATAGTCCACCTACTCTAACATAATTGTAAAATACAATCTCATAAATGTTGACCACTAGATGAGTAGGTTAGTTATTAATCCTAGCCTGGGGACCAGAATTAATTAACCTTAGCAGTGAATTGCATTTCGACCTTGATCTAATTAGGCCAATTTTCTACTCTGGAGAACATGATTAATTATCTGGTTCATTTAGGGAAAGAACCCCAACAGAACAAAACATAAACACCAGAACTTTTACCTTAATTATCAGGACTGTAGTGTAATTTTTGATAGAGTGTATCTTTCCTCTGATAAGAAAATGTACAATAAAATGAAGACAGCACTTTAGACCTATAGTTAAGGAAAACAGTAAATGAAAAGTTCAGTCTAATTCATCAGGGAAGCTGAGCTTTATTTTATTGTAATATTAAATGTATTTTTTATCTTCAGTTTATTTCATTTTATTCTGTAACAGCTTCTCTTTATTAGAAAGATGCAAGATATTTTGGTGCCATTAATATTATATATGCCTAATAGAGAAGGATGTGATAAACTTTGCTAAGATACATTGAAATTCTTCCATATGCATAAATCATTTTTATTTTATATGCTTAAGTAACACCCTTGATTCTTCAATGTGAAAACACAATGAGATTATCTAGAGGTATATCAACTGGGAGATACTGCAATGAAGTCTCTTAAATCCTATGTATGACAAAATGCTATTTTATGTAGCATTTATATCGCTACCAATGAATGACATGTCTATACTTAAAGACAGGTTCACACAATTTCCAAGATTTTCAAGAGAAAGAGTGATCACAGTAGCAGATACTCAAAGGGGCACACTGAGTTTCATTCTGTGAACAGCACATTCCTATGACCCTGCTTTCTGATGGCTCACTCCTGTGTTTTTATTGAATTGATTTACCAAATGAACCTTAAAAGCAAATATACTCTTAGAGGCAAAGCAACTGTTTTGATACTTCACTCAGTATTTTGGGGTCTAGCTGACAAGTTAAAAGGACATTTTCCTCCTTTCATTAAAACAGCTTGGCTCATTTACTGGTTAAATTTGAGGAGGACCAGCATTTATTTGGAGCATATTCTCTGTGCCAAGGACATTGGGCAATAATGAACACTCAACTAATGGCTTGGTGTGTTTTTAAAATAACCACTAATGCAGTTTCCATAGCAAAGGTAAAACACGACATCGCTGGCAGTGTAGCTTCTCTTAAGTTGGATGTACCTTTTCTTTGCCAGAAGTATGAGCAGGAATGGGTTTTGGAAGGAAGATAGACACTGGAAATTTATGGAAACAAGTCAATGTTTGCACCAAAGAAGAAACAGAAAGTAATAAATATGAAGCAATTTTAGAACACATAAACATTTTATTTCCTTGGAATTCACCACCTCTTCCCAACTGATTTTAAGTTACTCTCTTTAATTTTCTTCCTTATCATCTTTTATCCATGCTCATAGTCAAACTTTTCCAAAAGTATTTTGAATGCTTAGGAAAAATGTGTGCATGCCATACACAAACATATATAGACACATTCAGATTTATTTGCCAAGCATTAACAAACATTTGATAGCTTAGAGTAACAATGAATGTCTGCAGGTTTCCTTACATCTATCATTTTAAGGTTTGATCATGGAGACAAGCACAAGACACTTGAGAGCAGGCAACATCTATCTGATTCCTCCATAGAGTGAAGTTAAGGAATTGGGTTCATAATAAATTTCTTTCAAGTATTATACTTTACTTTAGAGCAGTTTTAGGTTTGCAGGACAAAAAAATGAACAGAAAAGAGGGTAAGTCCTCCTAATTCTATCCTCATTTGGCACCCAGTTTCCCTATTATTAACATCTTGCCTCAGGATGGTCCATTTGTTATAAGTGATGAACCAATACTGATATATTCTTATTAACTGAAGTCCAAAGTTTACATTAGGGTTTACTCTTTGTGTTTTATGGCTCTATAGGTTTTGATAAACATGTAATGCCATGCATCCACCATTATAGTATCATACAGAATAGTTTCCTTAACTTTTTTTTTAAAGTTTATTTTGTTTGAAAGCAAAAGATACAGAACGTGAGTGGGGGAGGGGCAGAGAGAGAGGGAGACACAGAATCTGAAGTAGGCTCCAGCACAGAGCTAGCTGTCAGCATAGGGCCCAACACAGGGCTCGAGCCCATGAACTGTGAGATCATGACCTGAGCTGAAGTGGGCCGCTTGACTGACTGAGCCACCCAGGCGCCCCTGGTTTCACTATCTTCAATATCCTCTGCTCTACCCACTCATCCTTCCCTCCCCCCCCCCGCCCCCGAAATCCCTGGAAGACACCAATCTTGTACTGTCTCCATAGTTTTAGCTCTTCCAGAATGTCACACAGTTGGAATTATATAGTATGCAGCCTTCCCAGATTGGCTTCTTTTACAAAGTAAGATAGCATTTAAGGTTCTTCTATATCTTTGCATAGCTTGATAGCTATTTATTTTTAGTACAGAATATTATTCTATTATCTGGAAGTACCGCAGTTTCTTTATCCATTCACCTACTAAGGAATAACCTGGTTGCTTCCAAGTTTTGGCAGTTATGCCGAAAAGAGTAAAGCATGAATAAAGATGCTATAGATATCTGTGTGCAGGTTTTGGGGTAGACATAAGTTTTCCACTCATTCGGATAAATCACAATGCACGGTTGCTGGATCATATGGTAAGAATATGTTCAGTTTTGTAAAAAAAAAATTTCCAATTGTCTTCCAAAATGGCCATATCATTTTGCATTCCTATCAGCAATGTAGGATTTTTCCTATTGCTCTACATCCTCACCAGCATTCGGTGCTGTCAGTGTTTTGGGTTTGGCCATTCTAATAGGTTTGTAATAGTATCTCATTGTTTTAATTTGCATTTCTATAATCATAGCTGATGTGGATCATCTTTTCATATTATAATTGCCAGATGTATATCTTTTTAAAAATGTTTATTTACTTATTTGAGAGAGAGAGAGAGAGAGAGAGAGAGAGAGAGAGAGAGAGAATGAATGAGCACAAGCAGGGGAGAGGGACAGAGAGAGAGAGAGAGAGAGAAAGAAAATCCCAAGGAGGCTCCAAACTGGCACAGAACTTAATGTTGGGCTCGATCTCACCAACCATGAGATCATGACCTGAGCCAAAATCAAGAGTCCAACACTTAACTGACTGAGCCACTCAGGTACCCCATGCATATCTTCTTTCATGAAGTATCTGTTTAACTCTTTTGCTCATTTTTAAGTTACATTGTTTTGTTTACTATTGAGTTTTAGGAGGTTGCATTATTTTAATTAATAGTCCTTTAGCAGATTTGTCTTTTGCATGTACTTTCTGCCAGTCTGTGGCTCTTCTCATTCTCTTGACAATGCCTTCCACAGAAGAGAAGTTTTGAATTTTATTAAGGCCCAACTAAATGTTTTCTTTCATGGATGGTGTTTTTGGTATTATGTATGAAAATTCATCACCAAAAGTAAGGTTACCTAGGTAAAAGCAAGGCCACCTTGCTTTTTTCTTCTAGAAATTTCATAGTTTTTTGATTTACATTTTCATCTATGATCCATTTTAATTTTTGTCAAAAGTGTAATGTCTGCAGACATTAGTTTTGCATAAGGATGCCCAATTATCAAAGCACTGTTTGTTGGCAAGTCTATCCTTTCTTCATTGAATTGCCTTTGGTCCTTTGTCAAAGACCAGGTGAGTATAAATGTATGAGTCTATTTCTCTACTTCATTCTAGTGAACTATTTTTTCCTATTTTTTCACTGATAACCATGCCATCTTAATTACTGTAGCTTTGTATTAAATCTTTAAGTCAAGTAGTATCTATAATTAGTCCTCTGACTTTGTTATTCTTCAGTATCATATTGGCTATTCTGGGTCTTAATATTCCATATAAACCTTGGAATTAGTTTGTGGATAGTCACTAAAATCCCACTTCAATTTTTACTGAGATTGTGTTAAATCTATTGATCAAATTGGAAGACTTGACATCTTAATAATAATGACTTTTCTTATGCATGGACATGGAACATCCATCTATTTAGATCTTTGATTTCTTTGATCAGAGTTTATGGCTTCCCCCATATAGACTTGTATATATTTTCATAGATTTATATCTAAGTATTTAAGTTTTTAGGGTGCTAATATAAATGCTACTATTTTTTTATACCTGTAAACTTGCTATAATTGCTTAAGAGGTCCAGTAATGTTTCTGTCAATTCTTTTGTGATTTTCTACATAGACAATAATGCCATCTATGAACAGATAACTCAATTTCTCCTTTCTCCATATGTATATCTTTTATCTCATTTTTGGTCTTTATATTAGCTACAACTTCCAGTACAATGTTGAATGAAAGTGGTGAGATGGTCCATATTTGGCTTGTTCCTGATCTTAGGGGGAAAGCTTCTCATTGTTTCATCATTAAGTCTATTGTTAGTAGTGAGATGTTTGTAGATGTTGCTTATCAAATTAAAGAAATTATCTTCCTGGTTTGCTGATAGTTTTTATCACAAATGGTGTTGGGTTTTGTCAGATGCTTTTTCAGATTAGATTTATTTCTTTTCTGTTGCTGTATACCAACACTATTCCTACTTTCTTGGAGAAAAAAAGGAAATATTCATTGAGAATCATATTTTGGTAGGCCTCCATCTATTGCTCCTGTTCTCAGAAGCTACAGACAATCAGATCAGTGGTTATTTGTCAGTGCTATTGGCACCAGCATGTACTCTCTCTCTCCTTCTATAACAATGGATACGTTTAACATACAAGTGGATAACCCATCTAACCCTCTCAGTCACCTTCTCCAAGCTCTCTACTGCCACACTTTAAACTTTTCAAATCCCTCACCACGACCTCTAAAAACACTTACTACCTACACTTTCTCTCCATTGAGCTTTTGTGTTCAAGGACTTCCACTTCTCCCCCATCAAAATCTCTAGTTTGATCTACCTTCATCCCAGTACAACAGAGCTTTCTTATCCTTATTATTTTTTCAGCTTAGATCCATGGTTTGTAATTTCAGTTACATTTTTGCCAACAACTTATTATTTTTTGTCCTTCTTATTCCTTCATTGCTTCCTATAAAGCTCCAAGTATGGATACAAATCAACTGCTTTCTTTTGTCTATATCTGAGGAATTACAGCTGGAGAATTCACAAGAGGGCAGATAATAAAGCTGAAACTTTATAATCAGCCAAATAAAATTGACCTTCAGGACTATCTAGCAATTTGACTGTATGTTTTGTTCCACCCTCTCTTCTTCTTACTGAATGTTTCAAAACTTCACTTTTTTTTAACCTTTGAAACATTCCTTAATTTTCTTGTCTTAGGAGAGTTCTTTTGTCTACTTCACAAAGGAAAGCCTTCATACATATTGGAATTCCATCGAGTACCTTCTAATAAAAATATCAATCTATTTAGATTGGATCTTTTAACTTTTATTTCATTAGTGAGGGAGAAGTTCTTCCTACCTAGGGCTAGGGCCACTCCTCATTGTTTGGAGTATATTTCTTAATATCAACGATTCCCTCTTTCCCAATATATTCAATAGTTCTTTTATAGTTAGAATCTTCCCTATCATAATTAAACATCATCAATTACCTCCCTTTAAAAAAAAAACTAATCTGGCAACTCTCTCATTTCCCATTCTTCTCATTTACAATAAATAATGAAAAAATGTTCTCTATACATATGATAGATTATATATTTAATTAAAATATTCCTACCCCATTGCTGCCTCATTCACATTAGGCTTGGCCAGGTGACCTTATTTTTTAATGAAATATGTGTTAAAATGATATATGGTACTTCAAAACAAAACTTTTAGAGTAATTGCATGGTCCTGCCACTTCATCTGGTCCGAATTGATTTAGGGCATCAGGAGAGCTGATTCAATCCACAATGGAAAATAATCTTATCACAAAATCAGCCTCTGTGATAGTGTTCCCAAACAAATTTTAAGTTTGTTTTTACTGCCTCATATTCTAACCTACATTGACGTGTACATGACTTCTTGCCTCTATTTTCTCCCTCTCCATTACTCTTCAATCCATTTAAATAAGATTTCAGGGCTACCTCTTCATTTCTACATATCAATAAGTTAAATGGCTATTTTTCAATACGATCTTAACTAAGTTCCCTCCCAGCAGAATTTCAAATATTTGATAATTCCCTACCTTTGGGAACATTCTCTTTTAAATATTCTATTGCAATCTGTGAACCTAATTTCCTGATTTCCCTTTAATACTTTGTGGCTTCCTGTCAGTCCTTATTCCCCATTTCCTTGGCCATTAAACACTGGAGCTTCTCAAGACTCTATACTAAGATCTCATCCTTTCTCATTCTAGATTATAATCTTAAGAAATTCCAGCCAATCAGTCATTTATTTTCTTCCTTTACTTATATGGTGCTTAAAGTTGTATCTTTAGCCCAAATTTCTCTGAGTTACTGATATAGATATAAAATTGTCTACTTTATGTCTTTCCTTAAATACCTTAAAGACATATCATATTCAAAATATCCAAAATGTAATGCATCATCCTTTGTTCAAAACCAGCTTTGTTTCTGGTGTTTGTTTCATTTTCTCTCACTTCCTTATAAGCTTCATGAAACAGAGCCAAGACCTGTTTTTGACTCTTACAGTACTTCTGAGAAGGTGCCAAAATGCCAAATATGGTAGGTAGGTAGGTAGGTAGGTAGGTAGGTAGGTAACAATTACACACATTAGGGTGAAACTATAGATAAAGGTGAATTCAAAAGTGAAAAGAAAAGGTAGTATGTGGTTAAAGCATTGACTATAGTATTACATGTGATTTCTTAGAACTGTCAGTGGCAACCAGAAGTTAGAAGAAAAAGATATTTAAGGGGCTGTAAGAAAATACCACCAACTCAGAATTCTATATTCAGTGAAGTTATCTTTCAAAACCAAAAAGAATTAATAACTTTTTCATACAAATTAAAAATAATGAGTGTATAGTGCTGTAGCTCCTTTCTAATGGGAATTCCAAAAGATACATTTTAGACAGAAGGAAAATGACACCAGATGAAAGTATGAGATGCAGGAATAGTAAGGGAACAGGAAAGAGGCAAATATGTGGGTAAATCTATACAACATTTACTGAATACAAGCAGAATGTCTAATTTGGAGGAGTTCAAATGTAGAAGGAAAATAAAAGGACATAATTCAAAAGAAACAAAAAGAACATCAAGGGAATAATACACATTCAGGATACTGTTATAATTTTCCTTTAAAATTATGTGTAAGCTACATAAGTGCTCAGTGTATTATTTTTCTTTATATGTCTTTAAACATTCACAGATGTTTTTACAAATATTGCTTTCCTTTAACTAATATTTAATAAAATACAAAAGTACATTTTCTTATCTCCAGTTGAGCATGAAACAAGTTTATGAAGAAGTAAAATTTATAATTCCTTAGGGAGTAAGACTGCCTAGTTTACTGTTCCTTATAGTTCCTAAATTGTAGAAGTATTCCAAGAACTGATCCATGTTTGAAATCCTGCAGTATAGCAGTTTATTCTGTAATTCTGCACCAAAATAGTTGCAGTCTTTTATGTAGCAGTCTATGGTATTAGTGGGTGCTTCTGACATCTGAATGAAATGTGCTAGTACAAAAAAAAGGCAAAAATAACCCCACAACAACATAGCCCCCAGGAAAAAAGGAAGAAAAAAAACACAGTACTATGGTTTTTGTTTTAAAGGAAATGATCTAGTTGACAGAGCTTGGAAAAATGTGATTTGTGAGGTCATCTGGAATTTTATTATCTATAATGATCTTAGTAAATTTCAAGATTATGTAACAGTTGAAGGTCAATAGATATGTAAAGGCATTACTATAATTCTAAAGGCTACTTCAAAGTATTCTTTTTCTGCGCCAGAAATGCAAATTTTCTTAAAGCTACAATAGTGACAAATTCACTTTTTCCAGCATCTGGTTCTGTAATATAAAACATCACCCTTCCCAAGCCTGTACAGAGGACAGAGAATTAGTCTTAAGAGGATCATTGTGGCAGATGCTCATATGGGCTGCCACATGACTGAAAATGTCTACGCCAAAGAGCCTAATCATTTTAACTAAGTTTTTAGCTGTAATCTCATAGAATATTTATAGAAGTGGTAAGATAATAACTTCAATAAATGGTTTTCAATCCAACTTGGGAAAGATTATCTAGAGAAAGAAGAAAAGCATAATACACTGTTGAAAACTACAAAGCAGCAGTCAGGGGTCTGTCCATGGTACCGATAAAGCCATCCATGGGTGTCTGTATATAAATTAATTTCAAGATTATCTACAAGGTCCTTTTTATTGCCTATTTATTGTCAGACATATTATAAGGGTAATGTCAAATCCACAAATATTGTAATTATTTCAATTTATATTAATATTTGTATAAAATCTCAAATTACAAATCTTTTCCTTATACATAAGTACATTAAAAGTGGGACTTAAGAAGATCAGAATGCCTACCACTAATAAAGCACTTTTGTACGAAGCTGTGTTGATTTTTCTGTATTATTACCTTTCCAAGATCCCTTTCCATACTCTTTTGCCCTGTTCTGGAGGTCTTTGTGGCCAATTTCTAGGATATACTGTCCAACAAGCTGGCTTTTGATTGAGTAACTAAATGCAAATAAAAGGTCAAATATAAATTTATGACACAGTTCACTGGAAATAGATATATGACAGTCACCCCCCCCCCATACACACAAGCAAAATGACACTACATATAATTAATGCATGAAACTACTATTCGTTTTGTTTAGAAGTTGGGTCTCCAGTAGATTTAGAGTTTTAGAGTAAGCCAAGTTTCACTCTTCCAAAAATGGGAAAGTATTTCATTCATAGTAATGTGGAAAAATAGTAGTTTCAAGTAAGGGCAAATGTAAGAAATATGGATATTTAAAAGTCAACTTAACCATCCTCAGTCTGGTAAATTTTGGCATCCAGTGGCTTACTCTTACTATCTTGAACATAAGCACACATTTCATTAATCATTAAACTCCAAATTCTGTAGCTAATTAGATTGCCAATCATCTGACGTTAGTTCTAAAATGTTTTAAGTAGCACAATATAGATATAATAGTTGTCTATAATAAGTATTATCATCTCCATGGTCAGACTGCATTTGATGAAGTTATATATTACAAATTAAGTGATTTTATGGGTCATCTATTGATGTATAACCAAAGCTGAACTCCAAAATGTAGTAGTTTAAAATAACAAAGATCATCAGGTGAATATTTTTGGTGCATTGGATTAAAGTCCGATGTTGGGTGGGCTCCGGCCATCCTAAAGGCCTCACTGGGGTTGGAAAATCCATTTTGTAGGTGTTGCACACACATGCTCAGTAGGTTGTTTCTAGCTTTAGTAGGAGATATTATTCTTATCTACATGGAATTTTCAAGGTCTTTATGAGAGTTCTCACAGAATGGAAGTTAACTTGTCCCAAACAGAGTGACCTAAGAGAACAAGGTGAAAGCCACAACACCTTTTATGACTTAGCTTCAGAAATGAAAAACCATCCCTTTCACAATATTCTGGTACACAGTTCAGTCATGATTCAATATGAAAGGGACATACACAAGTATGAGAATATAGAAGGCAAGGATTATAGAGGACCATCTTGGAGCATGTCTATCAGAGTAACTAAGTATGAGAACCATGGTATCTCATGGAATTTGTTACTTTTAAAGATTTTTACCTTGAAATAATTTTATGTTTTTTTTGTAAGAGAGAGAGAGAGAGAGAGAATGAATGAATGAATATGAACAAGTACAGGGTAGGAATATAAGAGAGAGGAAGAGAATAATTCCAAGCAAGCTCGATGCTGTTGGTGCAGAGCCAGATATGGGGCTTGAACTCATGAACTGTGAGATCATGAACTGAGCCAAAACCAAGAGTCAGATGCTTAACCAACTGAGCCACCCAGACACCCCACTGAAATAATTGTAGATTTCCAAAAGAGTTGAAAAGGTCATACAGAGAGTTTCTTATACCCTTCCTTTAGTTTCCCTAAAGTTGTCCTATGTAATCACAGCATAGTTAAAAACTAAGAAACACTGGTATAATACTATGACCTAACAAAAGGCTTCACTTAGATTTATCTATTTTTCCACTAATGTTCTATTTCTTGTCCTGATATATGCCAGACAAAGCACATTGAATTTTGTTGTCTCCTTGACCTCCTCCACTCTGCAATTTTCCTGTTCTTTCAAAATCTTGAAATTTTGAAGAGTACTAGTCAGATATTTTGTAAAATGTCCTTCCATTTGGAATTTTCTGTTATTTTTCTAACATGTAGACTAGAAATATGAGTTTAGAAGAAGATGAAATTCTGTTTTCCACCTTCTTATCTTATCATATCAAGATACCTGATATCAACATGACTTGTCACTAAGTGTGTTTAACCTTAACCTACTTAAGATGATGAATGCCAATTTTCTCTATTATATTACTGGGTTTTTTTCTTTGCATAATCTATTTGTTAGAAGCAAGTAATGAAGTACTGCCCACACTCAGGGTGAGAAGGGTTAAGATTCACTACCTGGAAAGAATATTATCAAAGAATTTGTTCATATACATTAAACCCACCACAGTGATCAGTTTCTGATTGAAGATAGAAGAGAGTTCCTTGATGGAAACAGGATTGCACAGGACATAGATAATGCCATATGACATCTGGGAAAGTATTTCTACTTCAAAATATTTCTCCTTCAGAGTACTGTTAAGCCTGTCACTATTTCTTTTTGCCTATGCTTATTTTAACACAAGTAAAAATAATCCATATACGTTTTATATTTTTCGTGACATAACTATACACCAAAGTTTTAAAAAATACTTTGATAAGCATGGTTTTATGCCTAAATATCTTAATTTTACCCAAATTCAATTTGAAAAGAATTCCAAATATCTACAAACAATTGAATAAAAAAAAAAACCCTGTCATCTGTACACAACATATGTAAAGCTTCTTGTTTTGCTTTGTTGTTCAGCTTCTTGGATGGAAGGTCAATTAGACGTAACTATAATGGTCTCCAATGAATACTAATAATGGTACCAAGAACATCTTGACAAAATACTGGAGAAGTTCCCAGATAGCAGATTCTTAAGATCGCAGATGATTTTAGTGGCACTAATATTCAATTTTAATTAGGCACAGCACTCATATATACACTTCAGAACTGATGAAATGCTCTTCAGACTAACAATTCTTAATAAGCTCGGTTTAATTTTAATTTCTATTTGACAGTATCCAAGGAAAACGTATGATTCAATACAACAGCAACACCACCTCATTCAAGTGCTGTAAGTTTCCAGTTTGTTCTTATTCACCTAGCCAATTTAATTTCCAAATCATAAACTCTTCCACTCTCCCTTCTGAGAACAATAATTTCCTTTGGAAGGTTTCTTTAAGGCTTTTAACCTTGATTGAAAGAATATATAACATTTTTATATAATTCAATTCTTTCCTACAAATTATCAAAACAATAGCACATTTGTGAATCATATTTTAGTAAATATATATTCCTTTAGAAGAATTGTGATAGGTAAACAAATTGAGTGCTATTCTGATAACTAGTAATTATACAACAGGGATAAACAGTCTTAGCCTCTAGTCTCCCTACACCCCTTACAATTCATGGAAATTTGGACCCATATAGATATTCTTTGTCTCCTTTCTGATTAACAAAAATAAATCTAAAAGAGTTAAGGTGATTACTGAAAAACTAAAGAAACCTGTGTTAACCCTAAACCTTATTTTTTAAACATTTTTCTTAATATAAAATAAAAAAGACAATTTTAGAGCCTATTTTACCTCATTTGAGAATAATTTCCTGACTTCTGCTCAGGTCAGTATTGTTCCTTTTATAGAGTTCACCCAGAACATTTGTGTCCCTCTCTTGCAATACTTACCTTACTCAAGACTCGTTTCTAGCTCACTTGAGGCATATTTTCTTCTGCCACCTGATGAAGCTGCCTTTGAAATCAGAACGCATAGCACATTCATCATGCACCCTCATGGTATCCAAAACACAGTGGACACCCATTAAATATTTATAAGAAATTAAAAACATTAAAAAAATTCAAAATTGCATATACTTAATAAAGAAAGCTGAGGAAGCACAGGAAGAAAAAGGTAAATCGACTTTTAAAGTGGGTACTATTGCTTTTCCCATTTACAGATGTAGAAACAGGGCTAGAAATGTTAAGCTGCCCGAGAACGTAGCTCTAGTGTCAGTTTCTGAACCAGCATAGGATATTGTAAAAGGCTGTAAGTTACTTGTCAGTGGGCATTAATGAACCATCTGAGATTGGAAATCACAAGTGCATGACAGCCAGTTAGAGGAGATGCTCTATTTCCCCTGCATTTATTAACTCATTTATATTTATCATATGTCATATATTTAATTAATGCATATTTTAGCTCATATATCATATATTTAATATCTCCATCTCAAATATTAGGAACTGTATTTGCTAGACACTCTCACTGGTTAAATGCAGAAGTAGAAGAGAATTTTTGGTTGGATTTAAGGTTGGGATTAGGGCATAATGAATGATTATGGAGTAAAGGAATTGAAGGTGTTGATGCAAACCATAACGAAATGACTGTCCAGTCAGGTAGAGAATAAAATTATCCAGGAGAGACTGAGAGTCCAGAAAAGATAAAGAAGAATTTGGGTGGGGTGGGGAACTTGGATTTTCAAAGGAAGAGGGATAATAGTAAAGGAGGGGAATACTGTAGGAATGGCTTACTATCATTTAACAATTTCATACATGAAGTTATTTGAATAATGGCAAGGTTCAAGGTGCACCAGTGTGAAAAGATTGTTAAATTTATGTGGAAGTAGAGGGAAAGTAACTGACATTATCACCCATGATAGCCACCTATTAAGAAGAGAGGGGAGTAACACAAGGCTCTAAATGTGGCACATTTCCCCTCCCCCAGGGTAACAGCATGTGAACTACATGAAAATATTTAATATTTGTTGGTGAAACAGCAGTCATTCTGGCTATGGAGTGTAATCCCTGAAATTATCTAAGCCTTTTTTGAAATGGCTGCTATTTTATTCCTAGCATTATTTGAAACGATATGTTAAAGTTTGTTTGTACTATGTAAATAAACTCTTATTTGTCTGAAAATATAACTGACTTCAATGTTTTGGTAAATGAAGGACACATCCAAATTAAGCTTGTTTTATAATGTCCATAATGCTTTTTTCTCTGCCTTCCTTTTCCCATAAAGGAATCCATGACCTTAATGGTTCAGTGTCATGGATATAAGCCTGGATTCTAGGACCAGGTCACCTGGATTCAAATTTTCGCTCTGCCACTTAATACTACTTGGATTATTTGGGTGAGACAAGTACGTTCTGTGATTGTTAAAAACTTTTCTGTAAAATGAGGGGAAATACTTTTACCTTTCCCCTAAGATTTTGTGAGGATCCAGTCCACAAATAAGTATAAAGAAGCCCTCACTTGGACTGGCACACAAGTAAGAACTAAGACAGTGTTGGATATAATTATTTTAGTAAAAATGCCATAGTCCTTTTCATCATTGAACTTTCTCTTTTCTGATATTCACATCCATGAGGTCTCTTGGAGGGATAGTGTACAAACTGCACATAATATGGCAAAGTATTGAATGATATAAGAGTGTTATAGTATTTTCACTTGTGTTTTTATGTATCATCCTAGTGATGCTCAGGAATTTGTTGGCTTATGTGCCGTAGCGGTATGTAACAAATATTTTCAAAACCCAGTAAAAAAAAGGACTCTGATTCTCAAGCTGCACTTTATAGCCCAGACTTCTTAAATTTTATAAACAAATTATAGCATCCTCCCTCCCCACACACCCTAAAATGAATTCTTAACACTTTAATGTGATATTGTTTATTTCCCATGTTGAGCTATTTTCATAGATATTTATCTTTGAGGAAATGATTTTTACTACATAAAAGAAAATAACACTATCTAGACAACTTTCTGTTTCAGATGATTTATAAACCTGGAAGATTTATGTTCATACCCATCTCTAGAATACTGAACAGCTAAATCTCTTATTCTTTCTCCCTCATTTTTATTTAGCAAACATTTATTGGGAAGTTCCAAAAGATGTAACTGGTGACACAGCTCAGCATGGGAAACCAATACGTAAGCCGATTTCCTATCTTTGAAAACTCAGTCATGTCCACTACTCCTCCTGGTCCCCAGACATATTTACCCTACTCAAGACTATGCTAATTTCATTACATTTCCCCCGAAGACATGGTCAACTGAGTGGCTCAGTGTTAAGAAAGAGGAAACCCTAACCCTAGTAAGGGGCATGCTGGGTGACTTGGTCTCTCATGAATGCACTCATCAATTGCCAAATAAGGCTACGATCCTCACCAGTTTGTCAACTTCAAGACAAGATAGACTTACAGTTCCTGTTCTAGAGTGCTTTTCAATTTATATTATAATTAATAAATTCCTGCAGCATCTCCCTTGAAACCTTAGTTTACCAGTATAGCTGAGAAGCAAAGTAGAGAGACTTTAGCACGGCTCTTGAATTCTCTAGCTGTATGTCCCTAGGAAACTGCTTAACCTTTACTTCAGATGATTATATATTCTACCTTGTTTATTTGTAATAAACATAAATAATATCATAAATGTGAAGCATAGTAATGACCAGCATTTCTTGACTTACTACTAGCAACTAGATCTCTTCCAGATACTAGTGAGGAATCAGGATTTCTCTCCCTTAGTTTTCCACATTCAGCAATGTGTAGTGATGCCTTCCCATATAATGTCTTATTTAAAAAATAAATAAATAAAAATAAAGGCTTGGAGCCAGGCTACAGGAACTCTGACCTTCAGTTCATTATCTGAGGAATGAAAATGATAATTGTCATTGTAAGAATCGTTGTGAAGATTAAGTTATATAAAATAAGTGGAATATTTAGCATATAGTATGTGCTATTAAATTATCATTCCTCTCCTATGTTAAGGGTTTTTTTTTGTTGTTGTTACTTGACTTTTGGAAAGTCATACAATGTGGTAAGGTGGAATGTACAGAACCTGTTGTCAATGTGTGTTACATTTTTTCATCCTTAGTTCCCTCATCTGTAAGGTTGAGGAACTGGGTAAGATGGTTTCTAGGTAAGTATGATGTGAAGTCCAGGAGCAATGGTCAAAAAGACCATTTGTTTCTGGTGCAAAAAAGGTGGTTTTATTAAAGCATGGTGACAGGACCCCTGGGCAGAAAGATCTGTACTGGGATTGTGAGGAGCAACTGATTATTTACTTTAAAGCTATGAGGGGTTAGGGATAGCATAAGTCTCTAAGGAATTTGGAAGCAAGGCTTCCAGGACCTTGAGGGGCTAGTGGCTATTAAGAGAAAGTTATGACTACTGTCTAGGAACACATTAGTCATGAGCCCCTTCAGACATATATCAGTGGCCAATATGTTGGAAGGATGGTTGCCAACATAGATAGGGGTAGAGATAGAGAAAGTCTCTAAAGCAAGAGAGTGATTACACCCAGGAGGGGGAGAAGGAGAGAGAATCTCATGCAGTTCCACATTCAGTGTAGAGCCCAATGTGGGACTTGATGTCACAACTCTGAGATCATGGCCTGAGCCAAAATAAAAAGCCACATACTTAATGGACTGAGCCGGCCACGTGCCCCTCCAAAAGGAGTTTTAAATGTTAAAGCAGATTTACAAGGTTCTGGAGGTCAGGCTAAGGTCAAGCTAAGGTTGTGTTTTGCCTCTAGCAAAGTATTCAAATTAGGCTATTGAGTTCCTGGAGGAAAGTCACTCTGCCCAACTCAACAAGTTGTTAATGGGCCCCAAGTTGTAGGAGATTTAATTGTCTCCATTTCTTTTGCCTTTTATCTCCGCATCAAGTAAACAGCTAATATTGTTATTATGCTAATGCTATGGAGTCAAAATAATGCACAGTCAACATAACTAGTAGCTACATACATTTGCAGGGCCCCTTTCTCAGTCTTTTATAGGACAAAACATCATCTCTTAAAACATCTCAGCAATCACCTTTGGAAACCCTCTGAGCTTCTATGTGTAGCTGAACCACCAGCCTCTTCAACAAAGGGTAAAATATTGTTATTAAAGGCTCCTCAAAAAGCCATGCACAGAGTGTAGTTAAGAATTCATTTTTAAGTGTGTGTGTGTGTGTGTGTGTTAAGACATGGAAACTAATACATAAGTGTTAAAATATAAGTAAAGGTATGTAGGTTTGCATATGTGCATAAATGTCTGGAATAAAAAACCACGAGCATCAAAATGTTAACAACGGCTTGGAGGGAGGATTATGAGGAAGTTTAATTTTGTTACTCATACCTTCCTTTCTAAATGCATTTTACAGCGTGCAAGAATTGCCTCGATTAAAGCTATAATAGACATTATTAGTGGGTGGCTCTGAATTCTCCTATCTCATGTTTTTGTGAAGAGACTTCTGCTGTAACAATATCTACGGTCCTTTTACTCAGTTCCCCCCGTGGCAAATTACTGGGTGGTGGGATGAAAGGAATGCTCAGGTTGTCCTATTTTTCAGGAGTTTGCCTGCCAGGGAAAAGGCCACATGCTGAGCCACAGGCTGCCACTTGGTCAGGGGCCTCACCCAAAAGAGATGGAGCTCCTGGCTGTACCAAGGCCTGTGTGTGCGAGTCTGTCTCACGAAGAGGTCACATCTGACAAGTCCAACTGCGTATAATTCTAACACCTCATTCTCCAGTCAGCCTGTGACTTAGGTGACATGGTCACTTCTGAGATCTCTTTCTGTTTCTGTGTGTGTGTGTGTGTGTGTGTGTGTGTGTGTGTGTGTGCGTGTGCGCCTGCACACTTACTCAACTCAGGAAATGAGGTTATTACTGATTGCTCAGAATTGAGAGAGACTTGCTTTCTTGTTGTTTGTCAGCTAATATGTATCTCCCTTTTCAAAACTACGCCTAGTTCATTTTGTGGAAATCCCTTTCCTCCAACAGGCATACTCTTGGGGAGATAGTGCTGGAAGCTCAAGGGGTCCCTGAAGCCTCCTTCTGTTAGGAATTTGAACTGAGTGAAGAAACCAAAGATGGAGGCATGGTTAGAGTTAATGTCTTGATGCTGGGGAAATTAGGCACTTGGGTGCTTCAGTCACTGTTCCTACCACCAAGAGCTCAGACTGTCTGGATTCCTTCCTTTTCTAAGACAGGCTCTGTCACCTTCCCTTCAAATGTATTAGTTTCCCCAAGATCCTTCTAATAAATTCTTGATATGTCTGTGCTATATAGAGTTCATTTCCCTTTGCAGCAGGAGAACCTAGTAGATACCATTCAGGAAGGTGGAACAAAGGAAGCAATTGTTGCCTCAGTTATGAGTAGATGAAATTCATTATGTTCAAATGGCCCCAGAAACACATCAATTATTAAACTTAAACTAAGTTGTGTTAACATGAATCACTTTGTAACTACTTCGTATCACTAATCGTAACTAGTGTCAAATGAATGGGTATGAGTTGTAAAGCTGGAATAAAAGTAATACGATGTAATATTATTATATATGCAAAAATCATAAACTCACTAGGATCCTCTATGTGCAAAAACAATCTACAGTTGGCACATATCATGTAAATTATTTCAGGCTTGGTAAATCATTATTTGCAGAAGGTAGATTTCCTCTCAGGCTGTTTCATCATTTGTGGAAGAGAATACCATCTTCCTTAAAGTATTATGAGTGAAATGAGATTATACCTATGAAGGTTCTCAGAAGATCTCCCATAAATCATGACCTAAGTCTAAACAGAAATTCCAAACTAAGTTCTATTGAAAGCCAAAGGTCAAGTTTACACCTCTGTTAAGTAGAACTAAGGGGCTGAAATCTGAAATCATTTAGATCACCTAAAAGATTAAATCTAGCTTTTTAATCTAAGTCAATTTGACAACTTATTGACAATATTTTTCTAACCTGCTTTCTTTTCATTAAAGAGAATCAGAAAAGTATTCTGTGTTGGGCAAAAATTTTCTTCAACTATGTAAATATACAGTAGAAGTTGAAAAATTATATTTCTTGTCACTCTTCATTTTTAGTATCCTTCCTTCAAAAAATGTATTCAGTAACTACTGAGCAGTTTTATTCAGTAAAAAAGAACATGATGATACAAGATAATGAGGGATTATACATTTATAGTGGCACCACTAATTCTAATCACAATATGTAACTGTCCTTTCACACTGCTGAAAGCAAATGAAGCGGGCAATGGGAGCTGCTTCAGGATTTCAGGTTGTTAGAAATGGGTAGCCTTAGGCCAAGATCTCTCCAAGAGTAATCTGTGGAACACCTACATCCAAATTACTACTTGATGTGAGGGACAAAGGCAAAAGGATAAATTAAATTTCCTTGTAATTTAGAGCCCATTGACAAGTCCTTGATACAGGGAGAGTGTCCTTCCTCTAGAAACTCAACCGTATCCATGTTGACACTTTGCTAAGAGCAAAAGTCAATCTAGCTTAGCATTATTATGCCCTCCAGGATTTTATAAGTCTCCTTTAACATGAAAAGTTCCTTTGGAAGCTTCCTTTATCTCTACCCTCCAAGATACAGGTTGGCAATCATCCTCCAAGTATACGGCCCACTGATAAATATCCGAAGGGTCTCATGACTAAGGTTTTACTAGACAGTGTAAGTGACCTTTTCTTAACAATAGCTAGCCCCTCATAGTCCTGGAAATCTTGCTTCCAAAATTCTTTAGAGACTTATGCTACCCCTAACCTCCTCCCAACTTGAAGGTATATAATTGCTACCCCTCACACCTCAGTGAAGCAATTTTTGCCAACAGGTCCTGTCCCTGTGCTTTAATAAAAACACCTTTTGCACCTAAGACACCTCACGAATTCTTTGGCTATTTGCTCTGAAACCCAACATTTCCAAATCACTACTTGGAAA
>NC_043713.1:52612920-52618466 GCF_006229205.1 Suricata suricatta
ATGATTTGCCTCACTCCCTCTCCCCAACTCTTTCCCCCACCTTTCCCCTTCCCATGGTCCCCTATTAGGTCTCTCCTGCTAGACCTATCAGTGACAACATATGGTATCTGTCCTTCTCTGCCTGACTTATTTCGCTTAGCATGACTCCCTCCAGGTCCAACCATTTTGCTACAAATGGCCAGATCTCATTCTTTCTCATTGCCATGTAGTATTCCATTGTTTGTATATACCACATCCTCTTGATCCATTCATCAGGAAAATACAAATCAAAACCACTCTGAGATACCACCTCACACCAGTCAGAGTGGCTAAAATGAACAAATCAAAAGACTACAGATGCTGGCAAGGATGTGGAGAAACAGGCACCCTCCTACACTGTTGGTGGGAATGTAAACTGGTCCATTATTTATTTGATAGAGTCTATGTTTTTAAAACAAGGAACTAGAGAAGAAAAAATCCTAATGAGAATTATTAGTCTTTCATCTGCATTTTTTTAGTATATACTTACAATACCCAAAAGAGAAAAAAATCTCTTTAAAGAAATCCATTTTTCCCACTATGAAAACAGTATCAAAACCTGGTTTCCTTCTTTAAATAATAGCCTCACATAAAAAATTTGCCAAAGGTGGGGCACCTGGGTGGCTCAGTCAATTAAGCATCCAACTCTTGATTTTGGCTCAGAGCAAGGTCTCATGGCTCATGAGGTTGAGCCCTGCATTGGGCTCTGGGCTGACAGCCCAGAGCCTGCTTGGGATTCTGTGTCTGTCTGTCTCTCTCTCTCTCTCTGCCCCTCCCCTGCTTGCTCTCTCTTTTTCTCAGAATAAGTCAAAATAAACTTTAAAAATGTTTAAAAATATTTCCCAGTGAAGGGCTCCAAGAGAAAATCACAACTCTAGCTTATCAATACCAATTCTCCCAAATCAAAAGTAAAGCAAAGTATTTTCAACTTAAAAATAAACTATACAAGCCTCCTTAGTTATCTGTATTTTCATGGCTAATTTAAGTAAGAGTCTAACATCATATTGTTTTAGAAGGTAAAAAGTGAAATTATCACCTTCCTTAGTGCAGGTCATTCAAGTTAATAAAATTACAAGAGCATACTTTTCAATTTGGAAAATTCAGCAAATCAACATTGGATCCATGAAGACCACCTGAGTATCATTTCCCCACCCATGTTTCTTATCCTTTTTTCATGCTCTGTTTATTTAAATATCGTCTTTCATCTTCTTAGTCCTTGAAGCACATCAAATTTGCCCTCCGAAGAGACATTTCCTGTATTTTGTAACTTATTTATGTTAGAAATTCTCAATTAGCCAAATAATCCTTCACTGAAATGCAGTTCGAGTTACTGGATACAAGTTGCCTTTAATAGGCAAGGAAATCCCAGTGAATAGTAAGTACTGTTTACTTGATTTCCACAGTATTTATTATTCCACTGTATTTTTTAAATGAAAAAACGTATACTTCCTTTTCCTTATATCCTTGGCTATGTATGTTTTGCATGTACTTACACATCAAAATCTAGTTGGTATATTTTATCCTTGAGAATAAGCACCATGATACGGTAACTTCATTATATGCTATTATAAATATACTACTGCTGTGTAAATGTTACTAAATTTAAAAGTTAAATTTAAATACACACTATTACAAAAAAGATAAACATGTTATCTTAAAAAAGTGAGGGTTGAGAGAAAAAGGATGTAGGATCCTCAGAAAATAACCCCTTTTTGATGATAAGAAATTCCTAGAAAATCAATACCAGACTATTGGTAATCTTGAAAAAAATTTTCTGATAAAAGTAGAACTCATTTGAAACCAGACTGCAAACCTAAAGAAAAAAATTAACCTGTGCAATAATTTTCTCCTCCTATATATGGATAAGTATGAATATGAAACCAATAGATTAGAATTGTAAGTGTCCTAGCATGACTCACATAATAAGAAGAGCTTTCTGGTTAATTCCAGTTATGATCCATAAAATAACTTTATCTTTTATGATGTGAATTGACTTGCTGAGAACACTGGAATGTAAGAAGCATTTTATTAGAAATTGGCAAATTTTTCAGATCTGTTTTATGGCATCCTGTGTCCCTGTTGAAAAGATCAGCAACTGACAGGCTTCTTAGAAGTACCATGTGGTTTCCATGCAATCACACAAACTTACACAATTTCATTGTGGCTCAATGATGATGGATACTGAACATCAAGAAGATACACATGCCCTTTGATCTCACTGTTCAGGGACCATCATTCACTAGGACTTTGCCCTTCATTGTAATGGAGATGCTGAGAAGAAAAGCAGACAAAAACAATGGTCTTTCATCTCTTCTCTTGGCTAACTTGAGAAATTCACTTTGGTCTATTAAAAACCAAAGCAATAAGTTAGTAGGCTTTGGGTCATGTCTTTCATCACTGTTCAAAACTTCTCTTGTTACTGGCCTTTTTGCTAGGATTTGTGGGGATTGGAGCTGAGTATTTTGTGAGGGAGCAAACCTCTGGGGGGTTATGACACATGGCGTTTCTTCAAATACTGATTGTTGATGCCCAGTTCTGCGGGTCCAGGGTTAGGCCCGAAAGTCTGCAGTTCTATCAGGTTTCCAAGTGATGTCTGGGCACTACACTGTGGCATTAATGAGTGAACCATTCTGTGAATTTTCATAGACTGTCTATCACTCCCATGATGTTATTATGATAAAGTGTCACCAAAATTAAAGAAAATTAGACAAAAATATACGGCATCAGTTTAGAAACTCTTCAGATAAATGGTTTTATAAAAAATATAAATATATGATACAAATGACACAGCACCTACAAAGAGGTAAATCTTTGCTGAATGGATGAGAAAGGAAAAGGAAATATTTTGCTACCTATTTTAAACAAGTAGAAATGCAAAATCCCAAAGGCCTGGCTGCTTGACATGAGATGCTTCCAGAAGAAAGTATAAAGTCCCGGGGCACCTGGGTGGCTCAGTCAGCTAAGCATCAGACTTGGGCTCAGGTCATGATCTCACGCTCCATGTGTTCAAGTCCTACACTGTGATGACAGCATGGAGCCTAAAGACTGCTTTGAGTTCTGTGTCTCCCTCTCTCTCTCTGCCCCTCCCCAACTCTATTTCTCTCTCTCTCTCTCTCTCTCTAATGAATCAACATTAAAAATGTTTATTTATTTTGTGAGAGAGAGAGAGAGCATGAGCAGATGAGGGGCATGAGGGGCAGAGAGAGAGAGAGAGAGGGAGGGAGGGAGACACAGAATCTGAAGCAGTTTCCATCCTGCCTGATGCAGGGCTCAAATCTGCGAGTGACATCATGACCTGAGCTGAAGCTCAACTGACTGAACCACCCAGGAGCCTCTAAAATAAATCAACATTAAAAAAAATTTTTTAAAAAGAAAGGATCGCTTCTCAGCCTTTTGGCTAAGATCAAGTGTAAAAAGAAAGGATAAACCCTATTTCCCCTTCATTCTGTTTTTGAAAACCATGGTTTTGAAGACTGCCATTATACTGCCACACATTGGTGTGCTCCTCAGTATTTTGGAAAGAAGTCCACCATGATTCTATTTGTATATTGAATGGCCGGTGATACTATCTTGGGATTTCCTCCCTTGCAGTGATTTATGTGGTATGGTCATCTGCCATCCTGTAGGAAAATGATACATTATCTTAGTTTCATCATAAAAACCACCAGGCACCAGACATGTCTGCCATTCAAAAGTGGTTCCCCTTCATCCCAGCCTATGATCTGTTAATGCATGCTTCTCATTTTTGTAGAATGTGTCTTTCCATAACAATAAGGTGCACTCCATTTCATTGTGGAATATTACAGAGTCCTACCTACTCCTATTAGAGGCCAAAGGGATATTCTCTGTATGACAACTTTATCAACATTCATCTTGAAATGTTTTATGCATTCTATTTTTTTTTATCCATGGAAATTAACTTTGCTCATGGATCACCTTTTCAAGGACACTCTCCACTGTTACAGCTGATTGCTCCAGCATGTACTGGCAAGCATGCCCAGCATTCTGGGAGACAGACTTAAAATGAAGGAGAATGACAGTGGCTAGATATTCAGGGGATTTGGAGGCAGTTCTGGTCTTAAAAGTACAAACTTAGGAAAACATTTCTACTTTAGAAACAAGTCATGATATCCTTTGAGAAGCAGCGGAGCAAAGATAGCTTGCTCTTATGCTCAAACATTCTTTTTGGGATGCCGGGGTGGCTCAGTTAGCTAAGCATTCAACTCTTGATTTCAGGTTAGGTCATGATCTCATGGTTCATGAGTTCAATCCTCGCATCAGGCTCTGTGCTGACAGCATGAAGCCTCTTTGGGATGCTCTCTCTCACCCCTCTCCTGCTTGCTCTCTCTGTCCTCTCTCAAGAATAAATGAACTTAAAACAGTCTTTTCAGAAACACTAAGATACCAGGGCAGAAAACAAAGGGGGAAGGGTAGGCAGTAACATTAGGAATTAGGTAGCTGCCTGCAATCATGCGTGCTGTACACACGTCAAGGTTAGAGATGCATTGATGCAATGTGCCCGTGAGCTGCTCAGCTGCTGTAGGGCACAGAAGGGTGGTGACAATACGTCAGAGAGAAAAGGGAGAATGTGCACGCACTTGCCAACACACCTGCCCCAAACCTAGAGCTAATTTTCCCAAAGAAGCTGCCACTAGGCAGCATTTTGTGAAGCTCACACAAGGCAGTGTCATGGCTAAGTGGGGAGTTCTGGACTCATACGATGCTTCAAATTTTTCTCAGTTTCAATATCACCATCTGTAAAATGGATAGAACAATAGCCTCTTCCTGGGAGGGAGTACCTGGCACATAGTAAGTGTTCCTTAAATAAAAGTGACAGAAGCAGTAAGTAGCATTATCAGCTCTCAGGTGTGTGGAGGCCATTGATAACTGATGGGTGTGGAGAACTAGGACAGTCCCTTTTCCCAGATTTGCTTCAGAAAACTTACTTCCGGGTCCTCTCGAGTCTCAGCTTTTCTGGGGCATCAAAGAGGCTCCCGTGAGAGGAGATATTTTTCATCACTACATTACTATTCTCATCAGATCAAGAGGTAATTCAAGGTTACTTTATAGATATGATTCTATGTTTTAATATTTCACTATCAAATCCATGATTACACAAATTTAAATACCAAACACAATTCCACAGCAATGTGCTATCTCATGATATCCCATGTCCCACAATGCATAGCTCTAAGTCCATTTACTTGGATGATAAATATTATCACTTAGGGATGTTCCCTTTGGCATCAGAGATGTTCACTCTTTTTTTTTAACATAACACAATTTATTTTTTGTAACTTATGCAATTATTTTCCATCATTTACAATATAGTAGTTACAATGACACTCCAAACAGAAAAGCAAAGTAAAAAATCAAAACACCAACTTCTGTTTCATGTAATTAGACTTATACAGAAATTAGAAGGTTAAGTACCAACTAGTTAATCACCTAATTTCACAGCTATCTGAAGTGGCAATCGTTATATAGCAGCTTATCTATGATACATTCAAGATAAATGATACAATTTA
>NC_043713.1:52618566-52623335 GCF_006229205.1 Suricata suricatta
CCAAACAGAAAAGCAAAGTAAAAAATCAAAACACCAACTTCTGTTTCATGTAATTAGACTTATACAGAAATTAGAAGGTTAAGTACCAACTAGTTAATCACCTAATTTCACAGCTATCTGAAGTGGCAATCGTTATATAGCAGCTTATCTATGATACATTCAAGATAAATGATACAATTTATTACTTGCCCATAAGCTACAACACTAAAGCAAATTGGGATATTGCATTCAGGTATGTAGTTTTCAGTTTTGGAAAAAGAAACCCAGGTATCTTCTTGTTTATTCCTAGGTAGGCTATCTTACACTGTGGTTAAAAGGTAAGCAACATGTAAATTAACTTTAAAAATTAGGCTGCCTGTATTTTGGAGTGTTTTCTCTCTACATTGATATTTCCAAATTGTACCTTCAGAAAAGTTAATAGCAATATAAGAAATACCGGTGTACCCATTACCCAATTTCACTATTTGTTATTATTTTGCTCATTCTCCTATCTTTTGGTTTCTTTTTTGACGTATCATTTGAAGTTGCAGACATCATGATGTGTAGCCCTAAATACATCAGTAGCATATCTTTTTCTTTTTGTATTTTTTTTAATGTTTATTTATTCTTGAGGGAGAGACAGAGTCCAAGTGGGGAAGAGGCAGAGACAGAGGGGGAGACAGAATCCAAAGCAGGCTCCAGGCTCTGAGCTGCCAGTACAGAGCCTGATGCGGGGCTCAAACTCACAAGCCATGAGATCGTGATCTAAGCTGAAGTCAGATGCTTAACCAACTGAGCAACCCACGCACCTCTTTTTAAAGAGGCTCTGAGCTGTCAGCACAGACCCTGATGTGCGGCTTGAACCCACAAACTACAAGATCATGACCTGAGCCAAAGTCAGAACTTAACAGACTGAGCTACCCAGGCACCTCTTAAGAACTAAGACATTCTCCTATATAATCATACTATCTGAAGTACATCAAAAATGCCATTATGACACAATATTACCTAATATGCAGTCCAGTCATTTGAAACATATTTTCAAAGGTAAGAGGGCCCTCAGAAGTTTGGCTAACTAGGTCCTGCTTCTTCCTGAAAATCTTCTGTAGAAGAGTATATCTAGGATGACCATGATTTCATCAGATTAATGTGCCACTCCTTAAGAATTCAACAAATAACTTCAGTTTTCTAATTTAAAAAAATACATATCAGCTAACACTCTTTTTCTTAGATTTTGAGATTTCTTTGGGATTTTTCAACATCATAACAAATTCCAATCTTTTAAAAATAAAAACTACCTTATTTGCATAATATACCTAACAGAAAATCATGTGGTACATATTTTGGAGTAAATGCTGCTCTAGGCAGAACAGAATAATCTTATTGATATAAGTCACCAAGCTAGTGATAAGAGAAATGGGGAGGACCATAAAATAATTATTTTTGGTCATTCTTTGTTGATTTTGTATCAAATGTTGTCCCTCTCTCAAGTCAAAATATTTAAGTGATTCTAGGGAAGCTATTTGATTTTGGACCATTTTCTCCAATCATAAAATAGGAAAGATCATATCACTATCCACATCATGAGGATATTAAAAGAATAAAAAATATAGGATGAAATTACTTTTAGTTCGCAGGCCACACGGCATCGAGTGGATCCCAGCTCTTTGCATCCCAGTATCTGCTGTAATCCAGTACAGTGGAATGGGTCACCGTCAAGTAGGCTGTGACAACATTACATATTGCTAGAACTTTTGTTAAGATGCTGCAAATGTCTAGGGATACATTTTCTCAACAGTTTGTAACATTCAATAAATGTTTACTTCTTCATTATTATAAGAATAGTCATGTCAAATTATATGCAATTACTTTGTAGGTTAAAAGTGGTAATATTAGCACTAATATTAGCAATTTCCTATGGCTGAACCTGGAAGATGTAATTAGCTGCAGACTATTACTATTTCATCAACTGCTATTACCACTTACGTTAGCCCAGTATTCAAATCATGTAAGCTCCTACGTGTGCTTAAGAGAATATTGGGTACACGGCATTCACAAGGGCTATTAATTTCTTCAAGTCCAAATATTTCCATATGAATTGCCATTGGTGCTCTAACACTTTACACACACCCTTTCTTCCGTCAGTATTATAAAGACATCACATTTGTGATGAGTTACAAATGTGATCTGAAATCCACAAAAGATGTGGGTTCCCATTCATTCTACGAAGAGGTTTCCTGACACATTTCTACATTTCTTTAGTAAAGTAAGAAAGAAAAAAAAAAGGAAAAAGAAAAGCTTGCTGTTTTAGCACCTTTATTGCTTTGGGTTTTTTTAATGCAATATAACAAACATTCCAATGTCTTCAAAGTCTTAATCCTAGCAAAGCTATTTTTCTTTATAAGCAATAGGCCTAGATTTTAAAATGAGCAGCAAGTGCCAGATAACAGCAGCACAGAGAGAACAGAGTCCCAGAGCAATTCCTTGACCTTACAGCAGGAAATAATGATGCATCATCAGAATCCGCTTGGGCAGGATCACTTTGCCAAGAAGCATTAGGCTTCCTTTTTAAGTAAGATTGGATTTTGCTGCTATTTCTAGAGAGCTTGAGAGTATTTATATCAATGAAATGCAAACATGCTCTTTTATTCACCTAACATGATCACACCTACCTACTGAAAAGAAAGCAAGATTGGGGGCAGGGTTCATATTCACCAGGTTTTCATATGTAAAGCTCCACTTTAACTCCTCAAGGAACTGAAGAAATTTTCATAAAAATCCAGTGCCTTAAATACATATGCAAACATTAAACTAATTTTGAGAGAGAAAGAGAGCATGAGTAGGGGAGAGACAGAGAGGGAGGGAGAGGGAAGACCCCAATGGGGCTCTGCACTGCCAGGTCAGAGCCTAACAGAGGGCTTGAACACATGAACCCTGAGATCATGACCTCAGCTGAAACCAAGAGTTTCGTGGTGGCCTGTACAATAGATGGTTAGGCATCTTCACTGATATGAAATGAGAAGGCTCCAAGGTTAGTCGGGGTTCTTTTCAAATTCTCCATGGCATTTTTTAACTTTTATTACTTTATTTCTCTCTTCGAGGGGGGAGAGAAGAAGGAAAAAGAGCAAGAGATAGAGAGAAAGACACCCATTCTCTCATCTGTTATCTTATTTCAAAGCTGTGAAGCCCAATAAAGTAAGGCCTCTCGTTCCAAAACATGTTGGGATTCCAGTATGCACTAAGAAGTTTGGTTATGTTTAGAATTTGCGCACAGTAGTGCTGGGGAGTGGGGAGAGGTAGAGGAACATAGCAGCAGCCAAAGTACTGGGGTAGTCATTACAGTAATATTTATTGCAAATCACTGCTGACCACACTCGTGTGCTGTGCAGGGTTGTAGGACTTTTTATGGATGAAGGCATTAAATCACCAGAATCACCTCTTACGTGAGACATAATGTTATCAGTCCCATTTTTCAGATGAGGAAACTGAAGCACACAGAAGTTAAGAAACTTGGCCAAGTTCATCTAGCTGGTATAGAATAAAACCTAAACAGGAACTAGACTCAGCTTTCATGGTTGTAAGGATTATGATATGCTGCCTCATTTCTATTCCCCATTACTGTAAAAAAAAAAACCACTTATGAATGCTATCCTATATTTTTTTCTTAGCAGTCTTGAAAGATAAATCTACTGCAGTCAAGAGTTTAAATGCCTTCTCCAATGTCACTAAGTGACATGTATGGGAGTGTAAACGAAGTTTTCACTCTAGTTTCTATTATATAATTAAATCCTTAGTGTCTAGGAATTTGGTATATACAGAGATCTCAATATTCTAGTGACAAACATAATGAAACTATTTTAACTCCTTGAGTATCAACATAGTACCAGGGAAAGAGAGATGAACAAAATCATGGTGATTTTAATCAAAGCCACCCTCAAATGTCAGAGTTGGGGCACTTTGGCTCCCTTGCCCCTCACACAGGGGCCCAGCTGCAGGCTCCCACTGTCTCTCCGAAAGCCTATCTTGGATTCCTATATAACTATTAATTAGCCTAGCGGGAGGAAAAAAAAAAAAAAAAAAAAGCCCTGAAGAAACAACATTGACATTGACTTTAAAACTCAAAGGAAACAATTAACAGTGACCTTCAGAGTGAATTGAAGAACACAATGCAGGAGTTCTAACCATATTTTCAATTCCTTAAGGATATTTACTCCTTGGAGTCTGCAATATTTGTGAATATTTCCCTGTGTAAGGATTTGTTTCATCCTGAAGTAAAGCTTCCTTTTTCTCTATTATTTTTCCAGCAAAAAAGGCCCACAAATGACTCTCTAATTAAATGCCTTTTATATCATTTTCTTACAGAAGCTGTGGAATCTGTTTAATTATTCAAAGGGGAAGAGGGGAGACATTTAGACACACCACCATGAACGTAGAAAAAGGAGAGCTAGAAATATCAGCGGAGCGCTCCCCTGAACTCCAGACTCCTATATCAGGCTGTCCTTCCTCATCTCCACCTGGACCCTATTATCCTTCTCAGGCTTACAAATGACACCCCCCTCCCTCTGCTTGTCTCTCCCTCTCAGTCTTTTCTCAACACAGCAGCCAGAGTGAGACTCTTACAGCATCAGTCAATTACACCTGAAGCTAACGTAATTTTTTTTTCTGGTATTGAATTTTTTTTTATTTTTATTTTTTTCCATAATATTTTATTGTCAAATTGTTTTCCATACAACACCCAGTGCTCTTCCCCTTAAGTGCCCTCCACCATCACCACCACCTCTTTTCCCCCC
>NC_043713.1:52623435-52664301 GCF_006229205.1 Suricata suricatta
GTTCTTTCATTCACTCCCTTACTATAAATTGCAACTCCATCCCTCTCCGCTTTATTTCTCTCCAGTGCATCTATCGCCAAAATCAGACACTGTCCACACCATCAGAACTTACTGTTCATTGTTGTACACTCCCTGTATAATGCCAAGGGCATGAGAAGACGTGTTGCTCCATTTTGTTCACACTCTACTTTCGGTGCGTAGACCCGTCACCTGGCCCATACTAAATACTCCATGTGCATGTCTTGAATTGATGAATAAAGGAGTGAATGAATGAAGTATGAATGAAAATTTTATAAAATAAGGAAAACAGACTAGATGTGCTCCTGGCAACCTGGGAGAATTAAGAAGCCTATCAAGTGAATGGCCGGATGCGGTTGTATGTTCTGGCGAAGATAAATAACAGTGAATATTGGTTCTAGATGTACTTGCCCAAAGGAGTCAGACAATGTGGCAACTCTGTAAGTGCAGTAGCCATTCAGTAATGAGGGATTTTAGCATTTGATTTTCAACTTTCCATCTTTCCTTATCTACAGGGACATTTGCAAACATTCCTTATCTCATCCTTCTCTTCTATTGTCCAAAGTTGCATCTCAAGTCTCTAAGCTGATATCCTTCAGCCACCTGCCTAGGCTTCTTTGTAGAGTAAAGGGTTTACGTACCACCAAGCAAAGTGCACATTCAAATCTAGAAGGAATCCCTCTGGAACATCATCGTAGGCAGAGGACCTACCTGCAGGTGCCTTGGGCAAAATCACTCTTTTCCCTTCTACTCTAAGATACTTTCTTTGCCCTTAGCCCAAACAGCAGTTTCAAAAGAAAAGTTATGCCTTAGAAGAATCAGAAGGTTTTGTGCTTTGAGAGGGCAACATATTCAGGTGTGAGAAGTTCTCACTACGTTAACCTCAATATTTATAATTTGTGGTGAGTTTGCTCCCACTATTAGGTCCAACACGCGTGGCTGTCACCTCCCTGAGCAGTTCACAGGAGCAAAAAATAAACTTGTCAGCTGCTGTGTCACACTGTTTCTCTGTACCTGAGAAAGCCCTGATGCCAACAATTTTGAAGATTACCATTAAAGAATAGTTTGCTCTTTTGTATTTCATGTTTAATAAAATTGCTGAGGGGCATATTATATTTTTTCAGCCCAAGAACCTTTATTCTTGTAATTTTTTGTTCATATTCAACGGCATTGCACTTTGTCGTGCCTGTCATCATCATGTGTAAGAAGGACTTTTACCGAGAAGCTTCATTTAAATAAGGAAAAAGCTGCATATTTGTACTTGCTTCAGAGTAACTTCCCACTATGAAGGGGAGTCACAATATGGCACTTCTGTCATACAGACCCTCTCTGTAGAGCTGAACAATAAAACAAGATATTTTAAAACATCTGATTGCTTAAATAATTTAGTTAAAGCAGATTCATGTGATAATGAAATAAATAAAACAAAAGCCTGAAGTGTGGATTTAGGCAGAACACAGCCATGCAAGTGGAGTCAGCTACCATATCCAGTATGTTCAATATTAAAAAATAAAACCAAAACACCTGCACTCAAAAGTTAAAACACACGCCCTGCCCTCCCCACTTCATCTAGTTGAAAGAGATCACAAAACCACTTGTGTAGAATTTATACAAGTGAAATCTATAATGTCCCAGGAAATCAAGTTTAACTGGAGTGTTACAGTATTAAATGCTTTTCAGAAACACAGACTTTAAGGGGGCCCCAGCCTCCAGGAAAACACACTTAGATGCACTGAGAGAGACAGAGAGGGACCTCTCAACAGAAATCCTATCAATTATTGTCTTTTAAGAAAGTCCTCCAGGGGCACCTGGGTGGCTCAGTCAGTTAAGCATCCAACTTTGGCTCAGGTCATGATCTTGTGGTCCATGGGTTCATGGCCCCACTTTGGGTTCTGTGCTGACAGTTCAGAGCCTGGAGCCCACTTTGGATTGTGTGTGTGTGTGTGTGTGTGTGTGTGTGTGTGTGTGTGTCCCTTCCCTGGTGTTTGCACATGCATGCTTTCTCTCAAAATGAATAAACAAAATAAAAAAAAGTCTTCCAGACATAGGATTGTATAACTTTTATGAGACTGAAGTGCTACCTACTGCGCTAACGAGTCACCTATGGGATTGTATAACTTTTAAAGCTGGTGGTCGGCCAAGTTCATTTAGTCTGAGAACTTGACTTTATAGATGGGAGCACTGAACAGGCAGAGTAAGTCATGGTCAGGCAGAATGACCAAGGGAGTTCTTATTTTGTCCCCAGTGTTTCTCTTAGTAACCAAGTTGGAGACCACCCTCCTCCTCGCATCCCCCATTCTACAGCCTCTTTGGAGAATGATATAATTTGCATAAAGTTGAAGGAGACTAAGAATTTAATGTTTCATGTGACAGATGAGTAAGCAGATGCCCATGAGTGCTATGCATCATTTAAAACCCAGTGAAAACAGAGTATATTTGTTGGTCGCATTCGGTTTTTCTTTATAAAACAAAACAGGATTTAAAAATATTTAGTAGTCTCACAGCTCCTGGTTCCAATAAAATCATACACAGAAGATAACATTAAAGCTGAGCTTCCCTAAAGAAAATTGGAGTGAGGATCTCATGACCGCATTCCATATTGAGTTTTAGGAGAGGAACCTGGACATAGCTTAAAGCTACCATTGGAGGAAGAACAGTAGTTTAGGTTTTCAGCTCATCTGTCTCTAAGACAAATAACTTAACCCTCTTCTTCTGTTTCTAAACCACCCATCATTTCTATGGCTCCTCTTTCCAAGCCCCACACTGATTTGGGCAGTGTTGCCAGAGGGGTAGCACAGTGCATTGACAGCATTTACTGTCCCAGGTGCCACCCTAGCTCCCCATGCACGCTGGATTCAAGAGCTTAACAAGTGGCCAGGCACCTAGAATGGAAGTGTGTGTTCCCACGTGGCATTACACAGAACTGTCCTAAGCCATGAAGGATGTTCAGTGAGTCTCCCAGCTCTGTGTCACTGGAGAAACAAAGTCTTCATACAGAACAGAGAAGAAGGCATTCTGTGGAATTCTGAGTGGGTCTTATTTCTGTTTGCCTCATGTTTGTCATTCTGTTATTGTGAATGTACAAATCAGATCTATTCATTTAGACCACTGTGAATGAAACCGGACACCAGGGCAATTTAGAGGGAGTATATTTTTCGTAAATATTGACAGAATTCAATATCAGTAGGGGGATATGGGAAAAAATGTAAAGTTGGGGTTGGCAATGGCTTCATTGTACCCACTGAAAATAGACTGGCTCACTTATACTGAGGCGATAGGAAAAGAAAAAAAAAGAAAAATTGACAACATTCCCATGAAACACTGAATTGTAGACTCCTTTGTTTTGCACAAAAGAGCACTTATAACTCTCTTCCAGCAACGAGCTTTTAAAACCTTTTAACCTAATAGCTAAGAAAGGGATATCTGAAGATTCAAAACCAAACAAAGCAGTTAGGTTTACCTTCAAATCCAAAAATAACATTTTTGTGCAGCATTCAAATGCAGCTATTGAAGAGAAAATATTTGCTAATGATGAAACACGAGAACATTGCCCCAGATGTCAGAGTTGTTTATCTCCACAAAACTGAACATCAGAAACCAATTCACATATCACAATGGCTGTGCCACTAATCGTGAGCCACATTTCTTTCTTCAACAAAGTCACATCTTTCTTACTTTCAAGAATTTTTGAAGCTGGATGCTTTTAAGATACTTGGAGATTGATTTTAGGATCAAGCAGTTAAAGATTGTTATCAGTGGGCCTGGTGGTGGTGGCTGCATTTGGATGAATGTAGGCAACTTCTGTAGTATGAACTGTAGGTAGTGATATATCAGATATTCACCAACTTGCTCTGCTTCTGCGGAAGCAGCAAAGGATCATTTGCTAACTCAACAAAGTCATGTGAAGGAAAAACCAAAGAAATACACTCATGCAGTATGCGCTAGGATTTTATGTCCAATCAAGTCCATTCAGTCAGTCCTAACTAACATTTTGCAGGATGCCAAGAAGTTACAAAAAAAATAAGCAGGAGTATCATTTACCAAAAAGATGAGTTTTAGTGAGAGAAGGAAAATAATTATTTTGAGATATCTGAATATTGCAAACAAGTCAGAGATATTTCTTAGAACTATTATTATCAAAAGACATTATTCCTAACTCTTAGGTGATTGCAGTTTAGGCTGGCTTAGATGCTAATAGCTTTGGACCAGAGTAAATATAAATAGCTACCCAATCTCTGGAAGATTTTGCTGAAAACAAGACTCCATTTTCTTGGAATTCAATTATATCCCAGCAAATCCTCTGTTTACATCTATACTTGTATGTTGTTTCCACTTCCCCTTGCTGTCAGGTTTGGCCCTCTGTCCACCATCTCTGTGCCAGTTCCCCTGCCATTCCCTTTCTAAAGTTTTTATGCTTCAAAGACAAAAATAAGTCTTTGGTAGATAGCATCTCATCCTTTACTCACCCCATGATGCACAATGACTTTGAAGATCAGCACATCTTTATTTTGCCCATGGTGTGCTGTGTAAGGCAGACTCTGCTGGAGGAGAGAGAAAAGGCGGTCCCTTCTTCTCAAGACCTGGGATTTAGGATCATAGTTCCTAGAAATAATTGTTCTAAGTGCCATGAGCCATAGGAATCCTATTTTGCTTTTGTTGATAAACCTCAGCTATCAATAATTAAATGGAAACAGAAACTATGGCACTGGAAGGTTGAATTAGAGAGACCAATTGGTCCAAAGTGCTTTGAAGCTTCATAAGGACATTCAGACCCAGAGAAGGTAAATACATGGTCGTGGTCACCCAGCTCGTTGAAAGAAAATTGGTAGCTCAAGATGATAATTCTGAAGTGCCGGCCCGCTGGTAACTGAGGCAGGTTTAATAGCTAGGCTTTATTAGACTCCGTCACGACTCACCTAAGACATCACTCTTACCTCTCATAAAGAGGTTGTTCAGTATATGGGAGTGCACCCAGAATCTAAAATAATGCTTTCAGTCACGTTGTTTATATTTTCCTAGAGACATACAATGAGCCCACATTCTGTGGTCAATAAGAAAGAATAAAAATTTTACCATTGTTTTTACATAAACATGCACATGTTGGCCTGTGACAGTTTAGGAAAATAGGGGAAAGGTTGAAGTAAAAACACTGACTCTACTTCCCATGGGACTCTACTTCTCAGTACTCACTGAGGAAGGTTTTGAATGAATCAAGGAATGTTTTGCAGTGGCTCTTGGTTCTCTGATAAGTGTAGAAACACAAATGAGTAAGACAAGACCTAAAGTAGCTTACTTGAAGAGGCAATATAAACTTACAAAAGAATGAATCAAGACAGTCTGCAGTCAAGTGCTACACTGTAAGGAATAGAATGAGTTCGATGGAACAAAATCTAGGAAGACAAGGAGAGACTTTATAAAGCAGAGAGGGAGAAACCATAAACAAAGGCACAAAATTCACTGGATGAACCAGTGAAGACATCAAACCAACCTGGTCAAAGCAGAGCAAAGATGCTGGGGTGTAGTGGGAAATACTGCAGGAATTAGTTGCAGACATGACAGATTTAAACCCCTGCACAAAGATTTAGACTCAATGCATTATGGGACATAATACACACTGAAGTTCATTTATCCTTCAGATTGCCTTTTGCCACCATTTACTGAAACCTGTTTGGCAAGTGGAGGTAGAAACAAGAGAGTTCACAAATGAATATAAAAACGTGTCTTCCTGAGTCCCAAATTGCAGATTTCTGAGCTCTGAGCTTAGGCCTTTATTCAAAAGACTCTGGCCTCTCTACCATCTTGCGGAGGAAATTGGTTTTCCTTACACATTTGCCTGTGTTCTTTCAAGCTGACTTTACTTGTGTGTGTGTGTGTGTGTGTGTGTGTGTGTGTGTGTGTGCGCATGCGCGCATGTGTGTGCACATATGTATGTGTATTTAACTCTGCCCATCAGTGACCATGGTTTCCCCTCTTCAGCAAAGCACCAACTCTAAGCATGGCAAAAAGAGCCCCATCAATGAAACTCAGCATCCTGCTGTCACAATTTGATCTATCCTGAAGTCTGGGCCATTTCTTGTAAATCATTCCCACAGGCCCCAGTTCTAAAACAAAGGCTGAGGGGTACCTGAGTAGCTTGGTTAGTTGAGTGTCCAACTCTTGGTTTTGGTTCAGGTCATGATCTCATGGTTTGTGAGATTGAGTCCTGAGCCCCACTGTGGGCTCTGTGCTGGTGGCGGCACAGGGCCTGCTTAGGGTTTTCTCTCTTCCTCTCCTTTGGCCCCTTCCCTATTTGCACATACTCTCACCCTCTCTCAAATTAAAAAACAAACAAACAAACTTAAAATAGGCTGAGAGGCATTACTACTTCAACCTCTACTGAAGTGATATAAATTTAACTTTTCCCCAAATAAGCTAAATATCAATGTATTTTTTGACTTTTGCAAAAGCAAAAATCAAAGATACAAAGGCAACCATGCTTACTATAAAATACTACAGACTTCTGACCTAGAAAACTTGAACTAAGCTCAAGGTAATTCATGGTCAATAATTTTTACTTAGTTTCTGTAGCAAAAGAATTAGGAAAGATCAGACATTAATGCCCCACCCAATAATTTCTTTAACATTCCTGTTTAAGAACAAGGATCAGAGTGGAATGCTCTGACAAGGCAACAAGCAAGCATATAGATGTTAGCCCAAATTGAAGCACTGACTCTGCATTACTGCACGCCACTCATTTGACACACTGCCTTTCTGGCCAGCCCTGGGGCAATACCTAGTCAAAAGCAATAGTAGGAATAAAAGTCATACTTCTGTACACAAGGTTTGCTATTTCAAAAAAATTCATTTTACTCCCACGTTTCTATAACATTTATTCTGACCTACTCAACCTAGAATCCTTAGGGGGAAAATATGACTCTCCAGGTGTGTGTGTGTGTGTGTGTGTGTGTGTGTGTGTGTGTATACACTCATCATGATGAACTAAGGTTTTCATTTTATTATTATATGAATATCTTGTATGCTAAAAGTTTGAAAAATATTTCAGACTATCCTAATATTTTGGCTTTTACTCTCTCCTGAGAGAACTTGAAGTAGTCAAGTTGTACAAATCATTAAAAGCGTATCCTCCTTGAATAGTAGAATGCACTACGAAGACAGTTGGACTATTCTTGCTCTATCGGGCAAGGCTTCCTTGATAGTCCAAGGACACAAGGAAACCTGCCTTGTCCAAAAGAAAGGATAACGACAGCCAGAAAGGAGGAGGAAGGATGGGATGTCTGGGTCCTTTCCCCAGCACAGAGCAAATATGAAGACCACAATTAAAGCCCCTACAATGTGATGTTGGAAGAGCAGAAATAACATGTTGCCAAGGAGTCTAAAGGTATATGTATTTATTCTCACTTCAAGGAGAGAAGTGTGCGAAAATCAGAGTTGAAGAGGTTAGTCCTATTTACGCTCTGAAAACTTTGAAAGCACAGGAGAATGAACTGCCAGGGTCAGAAGAGAGGGGTCATGATCCATAATAAGACAGTGAGAGAAATATTGAGCAAAATGTCAAAATGGCATGTGCAATGCCAAAAGTATCAACATGGCAAGAGGGATCATAATCTGATTTAGGGGCTGGAGGAGGGCATTCATGTCATATCCCTTCAGCTGGGACAATGGAGCTTGGTGCCAGCTTGTTGGACTACTAAACTTGTAATTTGGGGTTTGTAGTATACATGAATGTATATATCACCTTCTTTGGCAACATCTGGCTTAACAGGAAGGGATTATTACAGGAATGGTTGTATTTTACAATTGCTAACAAGAACTTGCTCTAATACCATATTCATCACAGAAATGTGACAGCCAAATCATTTACTTCTCTCAATGAACTCTTTCCCAGAATATTTATACACCCTAGTTTCAAGACTCAAAGCTCTATTACTCTCCCCTGATTGATTTACTTTCAGGATTTTGTGTTACTAAGATACATGCTGGCTTCCTACCTTCTGAAAGATCAACTAGTCCAGCAATAGGTAAACTCTTAGGAAGTCAACATGAAAGGGAATTATAGCAAATTATAAATTGGCCACTTCATTCTCTATTTCCCTATTAAGCACATATTATGGAGTGTGACAGCAACTATATATATATTTTTAAAAATCTGCCAAAGTGTGTCAACTAAAAGTGAGGGATCTACCTATCCATCCATCCATCCATCCTTGGAGAAGCATGTGACTCACCCAACCCGCGTATCACCCCGAATTCAAGGCTAGGATTAGTCTTCAGAATGCTCCCTAGAAGAGTCAAATAGGTATTTTCACAAAGTAAGGACCCTGTTTTTAATATAATTGTCGAGACCATCTGTTAATAAATTACTCTGAAGTTTCCAGTTTTGAAAGACAAGACAGTTTGCTTTAGAATCACATTCTACTTTATAGTTCATTTTCCCCCCAGCCAGAAAGGCTATTCAAGCTTCACTTTTTCTTGTCTCCAAATGGAAGAATAATGTAAATACCAAAGTTAGGTGGGAAAAGTGAATATATATAACATAATGGATATAATATTAAAATAGTATATACTACAACCAAATTGTAATGTGACAGGAAAAAATGAATAAAATTTAACTGACTTTATTTCAATCATTTCCCAGCTGCTAAGTCATTATAGCAATACCTGCCCTTAGTCCAGCGCATTTACCAAAATGAAAATGATCACAAGATTAAGAGAATCCTAGTTTGGAGGCTGCACTACTTGCCTGGACATTTGCTTTTCCCTTATCTTTGGCACCCTGTGCTGTCTTGAACCTTGTGGTATTGGGAACAGTGGAAACAAAGCAGAGACTTTTAACCCTTTATCTTCCTACATTCCTCATATAAATTTCATGAAACATTGATCTTACAGCTGTTTTTCAGGTTAGGAATACAGCCAAGCAATCTGAGCATGGCTAGCACATGCCTTTGTACGTTAGCAACAACCTACATGTAAACATATTCGTCATACATCTATGCAAGGCACCGGTGATTTTTGTTTCAGACAGTGCCTGCACACAAATGAATTCAAGGACTCATAGCAGAAGGTATACAGAAACCACTGCAGCAGGGATGCAGAGGTGGGGGTGGGTGGGGCTTGACTGGAACTGGAAAAGGCAGAGGAGAGGTGGAGGAGAGACCAGGAAAGTGCCAGAGATGTTAGTGAGAAGGGGCGAGGGGATATGGATACAGAATATGGATCAAACTCAAAGTGATTACTCCTTAGTGTTTTCACATGGGATCTCTGTTTACACAGTCATTTAGAAAACAAGAAATTTGATATAAGCCTAAGTCATACACAAATTGGATACCTTGGGGTACAAGACAAAGAGAAAGATCATTTATCCATTAATTAAGTCCATTAACTTTCTCCTTACCAAATGGCAGAGAGATTTTGTTCTGAAAATTTTTACTGATAGTAGTGGTAGTAATGGAGACGCTCAGCTTCTGGGTCTACATCCCATTGGAGAAGTAATGTGATGCCAGAAGTAGACTGAATGCCAAAGAAAACTAAAAAAGTACCTTGAGATTTACTGGGTTGGGTACTGACCTCTGTGTCATTACACTGTGTAATGTCTAACATTTAGCAGCAAAGTGAATGCATTGTGATCTGTAATATACAGGATGGAAATAACATTATACAGAACAAACATAATATTCCAGTCTATAATAAAGAGAACATGAAAATCAAGGAACGCCAACAAATAACTTCAGGGTCATCTAAACAGAAAATAAGGATCATTTATTTTATAGATAAATATTTACTAATGTCTTTACCTTTGAAAGGAAGGAAAATGAATAAGCATTACCTTCTATAGGGGTTTGTGTTCTGTTTATTTTGTTACACATGAACATAGTAGGCATAAATGAGTATCTCCTATGGTTAAATCACTTGTTATTCAATACCCATATTTCCAGATAAATGTTACACATATATTTTACAAGGGCAGAGATGAGTGGGAATCTTTCTCATGCCTTTTACAAAGCATCAAATTCTTAGGAACAAATGCATCTAGACTGCTTTGTCCCAAGGTGGAAACGTACCATCAGATAGGGAAAAGGCAAAAAGCTAAATCTGTAATTATACAGGAGACATAGTCTGGATTCCAATGACCTCATCAAGAAAGATAATGTACGGTGTGTTGGATGAAATTTAATAATGCAAAGAAATGCAGAAAGGTTAAGTAAAATAAAGAGGCAACCAGAAAGTAGAAAATCCTGCCTACAGAGTAGGTCATCTGCAAAAGACCCAGCATTTTAATGGGCTACACATTCAAATGTATCGACCGCGTGACACGGTTTACAGTGTGTTAATGGGATGGGAGCGTGCAGAAGAAAAACGTCAATTTCTTTATACACTGATTTTGTCAGGACACCACCAGAATATTTTGTTCAATTTCTGGGTCCCCATTTCAAGCAGTACACTGGCATCTAGAAAATATTCACAGAAAGCCCATGATGGGAACAGGACTGAAAATAAGTTGCAGAGAATAAGGAGTAAAGGGAATCGCTGCTTTGCTTGAAAAGAAGTCACATTAAGGAAGAGAGAACAGCTGCTCATGGGTGACCCTGGGCTTCCCTTGAGAGCCACCTCCCACACAGAGAGCGTGGCCACACGCAGCACCGTGGCACCCCGCAGCCTGGCTTCACCCGCCCCCCAGCCTGTAGCGCGCTCTCTGCTTCAGTCCATACTCCTACACAATGGGGCTCCGGACACCATGATGTCTCCTCGTTCCTTTGCTGCTACTTCTCTTCTGAGAGTGTCTTGTCACGTCTGCTTTCCTTCTTCAGGGGGTCCTCTTCCTCACCATTAAGACTCAGCTTAAACTTATTTCCTCCAGAAAACATTTTGTGACCGTTCTCCCTTTTCCACCTCCCTGTTCCATCCAAAATCCCTCTTCTGTAATCTTACAGCAACCTTTGCCTATTTTGTAACATGCATGTAATCAAAGAGATCCATGTATGATTCTGTCTCTTGCAGCAGGTGAACTAGTATGAAAAGAGTCTATCTAATTGCTATTGGCTGTGAACAGACATCTGCTAAGTTGACCCGAGTGTCCACTGTGTTAAAAGGTGAATGAACAAGTACACACCAAACAAATACATACTGGAGTCCTGTCAAGGGCCAAGCAGGGAAGCAGTGAGCTAAGTTACCTAATACTAAAAAGAAATTAAAAGTGAGCAGAAACAAGTTTTGGGGAGTCTGGCTGAATGCCTGACTCTTGATTTTGGCTCAGGTCAGGACCTCAGTTTGTGAGATTGCGCCCTCCATGGGGCTCTGTGCTGCCAGCAAGGAGGCTGCTTGGGACTCTCTCTCCTTCCCTCTCTCCCCTTCCCCACCCCCCAACACCCGCAAAAATAAATAAACTTAAACAAACTTGTCTCAATAATGGAACAACTTTCTAGTAACAATTTCTGCTTAAAATTAGAATGGAATGAATACAATGCTTGTCTATCATTAAAAGTGCCAAGAACACTAACTAAAAATTATTTCATGAACAGGAGGTTGTATTAGATCATTAGGTACTAAGTTCCCTTCCAGCATGAAGGTTCTATTTTCTCTTATTTCTTTTCCTTGTTGTAAGTGAGAAAAACATCCATTTCTATCTTTAAGTAACAGAATAACAGGTACGTAGTTGCACATTGAGTTAAAATTCAAGCATTTCAAAGAAAGTTTTTCCTCCAAAGTAGCAGGATACAGCTGGAAAAATTGCAGAAATATGAGCTAGTGCCTTCTGTCTAATTTCCTTACCTAATGAAATAAATGTATTCCCTGTACAATCTGTGTACGTGTGTGCGCATGTGTGTACGTACGCAAACATGAGAGTGTACATTTGTCTAAGTGGCTCTATGATCAGGAAGTAATGAAGAGAAAATATTGAATATTTACAATGTTGTCTTGCATTGTCATGAGACAGCAGTCACACTTAAGAACAAATGAAGGAAATGAACACATTTTGTACTAAGTGAAACTAAATTGAGTAACTGTTAGCATTTAATGACATGCAAGCAAACAAGAATAAAACTTTTCAAATGAACTACAGATTCAGGGTACAGACAAGAAAGAAAGTGGATTTTAAAAGCCTCTCAGACACAGCAGTCTGAAAGCCGTGCGTGGGCAGGACAGCAGGGTGGTGGTAAGCAGGCGCTCTGTCCCCAGCCTCCTGGGGCTACGGCTAGTCAACTAGAGCTGGGTGTTCAGGGCAACATAACTTCAGCGAGCCTCAGTTCCCGTAAATGCAAAATGAGAATGATGTCACCTGTCTGACGAATTCGTGATGAACACTGAATGATATAGGCCCCGGGAAGCGCCAAGAACAGTGTTGGAACACAGTTAAGTATGTACAAACGTTAGCTGTCGTGATTACACCATGACGCAACTTCTACCACCTGGTTCCACACTTACCAGTACAAGGTAAAATGTTAGTTACTAGTTTTTATTTGCAAGCCTAGATATAAAGGCTATGGAATCATGATTGGAAAAAAATACAGCAAATCGTGTCCTTTCCCATCAAGCTTTTTGTTCCCTGGGAAAGCGCCTACCTCACAGCATTGTGAAGGGGAGAGGTTAGCTGCTACCATTATCACTGCCACTTACCAAACGAGTAAGAGAAACAGATGTAATTTTGTGCATAGAGCTTGTTCCCTACATCTGTCAGTAACTAAGCTTGGGTGCATCGATGCTCTCTGAAGATGAATTTTCTTCCTTTTTCATTGTAAAAGGTTATTTTTTTTAAAGTAGCAATTATGTTTAGTTCTTTTGCAATTGTTTTTATTTGGGTATGGTGATACACGATGTTACACTAGTTTTAGGTGTACACAACACAGTGATTCAAATTCCCCAAGCATTACTCTGCGCTCCCCACAAGTGTGGCTGCCATCTGTCACCACACAACATTATCACAAGAACACTGACTATATTCCCTACACCGTGTCTTTTATCTCTACGACTTATTCACTCCTGTGTCTAAGGAGGCCTGTGTCTCACATTCTCTATCATCTATTTTCCCCATCCCCCCTGCCTGCCTTCCCTCTGGCCACCATCAGTTTGTACTCTGTATTTATAGGTTGGATTCTGCTTTTTGTGTATTCATTCATTCATGTGTTTGTTTTAGATTCTGCATATAAGTTAAAGCATATGGTATTTGTCTTTCTCAGTCTGAGTTATTTCACTTAGCATAAAAGCTTCTAGATCCAACTGTTTGTCACAAATGGCAAGACCTCATCCTTTTTATGGCTGCATAATATTCCATTGCATATATAAGCCACATCTTCCCTATCATCTACAGATGGACACTTAGGTTGTTAAGATGAACTGCTTCTGAATGGAGAAGAACAATGGCTGGTTAAGTCCCAGAGTTCTAGGGAAAAGTGAAAAGGCTCAAATAGCCCAAGGTGGACTTCCGAGTGAGCACAGGAAACAAAAAGTTAATAAAAATGGAAGCAGGTAATTCAAAGACATGGTAGAATCTCCTCCTGAAGAGAGCTGACCTGATGGTCACTTCTTGCACAGACAGAAAAATTTAGTAGCTGTGGTAGGCAGAACAGAAGCTCCAGAGGTGCTCATGTCCTAAGGCGCAGAAGCCATGACCATGTTAGGTGACACAGCAAAGGGAAATTAATGTTGCAAATGGATGAAGCCTATTAATTAACTGATATTAGCATAGGGAGATTATCCGGGATTATCCACCCAGGGAATCATGAGGATCCTGCAAAGTGGAAGTCAGAGGCAGAAGAATGACAGAGAGATGGCAACATGGCTAGAACTCGGCCAGGCACTCTGGGCTTCAAATGGACAAGCAATGAGCACGGCCTCTAAAGGCTGGAAAAGGTATAGAATTGGATTCTGCCTTAGAGCCTCCAGAAAAGTAGGAAGCCCTGCTGACAGTTTTATTTTAGTCCAAAGCGATTCATGCCAGACTTCTGGCCTCCCAAACTGCATGATATTTTGTGCCATCTTAAGCCACTAAGTTTGTGGTAACTTATTACAGGAGCAAGAGAAAAATGAACAGAGTAGACATCTTTCTACACTGCTTTTGATGATCTGAGATGCAATTACACCTCATTAGAGATTTAATAAACTCTTCCATTGGTTTTAATGAATTATTATTAAAATTGTTTTAAAGTATTATATGTAAATAGTAAATAGACTGCAAAATTAAAGAAAAACAAAGATTTTGTAAGTGGTTCTAAAATCTGACCTACTGCAAAACGCATGGCTAAACACAAAATTTTAGATGAAAAATACCTTCATTGTCATTGGAAATCTAAGTTCACTAAACACAGGATCTATGTTTATCTTGCTCATTTGATCTTGGTACCTGGTGCCTACAACTTATTTATAATCCAATCAATCATGCTTTGCCTCAATATATTTTATGATGAGGGGTGACTATCAGATTTGAAAGGTATTATTTGTACACAGCCTTTTGTATTTTTTAATGATTTCCTTCAAATATATTGAAGCTACTGCAGAATATTAAACCAATAAACAACAGAAAATGGTTTACAAACAACTCCCTACTTATTAAAAAATAGTGTGGTTAACACTGAGTCAATTATTCATCTATGGACTAAATGTTTGCATCTGACCCAAATTCCTATATTAAAACCCTATCCCTGATGTGAATGAAGTTAGTGCCCTTTTAAAGAGACCTCACAGGGCTCTCCTATCCCTTCCTCCCCTAGAGGACACAGTGAAAAGATGACCACCTATGAACTAGAAAGCACGTCCTCACCAGACACTAAACTTGCCAGCACCTTGCTCTTGGATTTCTGAATGTCCAGAACTTTGAGAAATAAGTTTGGGTTGTGTAGAAGCCACTCTGTATATGCTACCCATTCATCCTGCAGAACTGCCTAAGGCCTATTACATCATAATGAAAGCAAACACATTTTCTAATCAAAGTTTTGTTAAGCAGCACACATGGAGATATTCTCCCTCATATAACTTCTGATAAAGCAGTTCTATGTGCTTTGTTCACTTCATTACTTTTTGGAGTGCCATGGTTATGGTAGGAAAAATCACTTATAGCATAGACAATCCATAAAATATGTCCAGAAGATTCCTGTGGTTTTTAGGGAGAGATGCTAAGATTCCCTGGAGACAGGGAAATTCTAGTAAACTGAACTAAAAATAAAGAGGAAAAGAAAAGAGGTGGGTTGTGGATCCATATGCTGTGATGATTCTGGGGAAATCATCCCCATACTCAGATCCCCTCTAAGGCATCACATGACTGTGCTTCGCTTGGCCTCACCATGAACTCTTACCTTGAGATTATGTACAAGCCAGTGGAATCCCAATTTCAATGTTTTCTGGGCAGCACTGTACACGCATTGCTCTTGTCCTTGATGATCTCCCTCTCAGCAGTTGGATTTCTGCCTTTGCATCCATAACTGGTTCCTAAGACTCATTTCCTACCTGTATTTACATTTTGCCTTGGCATCTACCTCCACCTTGCCCCTGCCTCCCTTCAATCTGGACTTCTGCCCAGGTTGTCTGCCACCTGGCTTCTCAGAGTCTCTGCTTTGAGTCCAACCCCGGTATGACTCATTACTTTCACTTGCTCTTTTTTCCTTCACAACTTTTAGCAGTGAAGGGTAGGGATATACAGGGAAATGTAGGCTAATCTTCTAAATCTAGTTTAACTATGCTAGTCCTTGGGGACCTTGAGCTGAATTAATGGAACCTGAGGTCCTTAGTCTTCCCCACTGGTTGTGGAAGCTCACCTCCAGCAGAGGCACACTGGAAGCTATGGGAAGGCAGCAGATGGCTGGGTTTTCTCCAGGTGCACCAGCTGCTACCATGGCCCTATGCAAAAAAAAAAAAAAAAAAACCAAAACCAAAAAAAACAAAAACAAAAACAAAACCATGAAGAAGGCAGAATATGTCTATGGAATCTTTCAATCTCCCCTTCGAATTTCCCTTTGTGCTTTTCATGTGCTTTCCAAAACTCCTCTGGATAGGCAATAAATACCTACCTATAAATTCTCAGATTCATCTTCATTTTTTCTGTGCCTCAGTTAAAACTCTTCCTCTCAAAGAATAAAGATTCCTAGTAAGTCTTAATCCAGTTAATACAATGAACATTAAATTATTCAGTATACAGAACTCTTCTGTGACATTTTGCTTCTTAAGCTATCTGGCAATATTAATCTCTAAGATTTAATGGACTTTGAAATTTACAGAATCATGAGATATCATTTCAGCCAGGGAGCCATTTATCAATCTGATTTTCCAGAAAAGATTATATTGAGTAAAATTACACCATTAGTATCACCCCTCAGCTCACTTACTGATATCTGAATTAGTTGAACGACCCTTATGTTCAACTTCTCTTCCTACTTCTCTATAGCTATGCAACAAATTGCTTCAAAATTTTACAGCCTTAAACAACAAAAATTTGCTATCTCACATAGTTTGAGGTTTGGGAACCTGGCAGCCACTTGGCTCAGGATCTCTCAGGATGTTCCAGTCAAGCTGTCAACTGGTGAGGCAGACATCTGAAGGCTCGACTGGGGCAGGAGGCTCTACTTCTAAACTCACTCAGATCACTGTTGGTAGGAGACTCCAGTCTCACCACACAGGTCTCTTCATAAAGCTGCTCAAAATATGCCCCCCAGCACGAGTGATCCCAGAGAGCAGGAGAGACTGGCCAAAAGATGGTTAAAACACAAACATGCTGTTCATGAAAGAATCCCTCACATTGTATAACAGTACAATATTAACTATTCCAAAGCTCTGTATTAAGATTTAGTTTCATAGAAAAAGGTCAAAGTTTCTCTCACCAGGGGAACCAGATCTCGCTTTCTGAGAAAATCAGTTTTGCTGATGGGACTCATGGCTGTATTGTTCCAAGATTGCTGAGTGTCTAATACAGGACAGATTTGTTAACACGTGGTATGTCTTAGGTAGACCATGTCCAATGGCTATTTCTTTTTGTCCTCTTCATGGCTGCAGCATAGGTAAAGTAAGATGCTAGTATCCTGGAGATATCTATTCTCAGGGACACCTTTACTTCTAGCAGCTCCTGTGTGTCAGTGTGCATCCCAACATCCCCAATGGCACTGTTTCAAAGCAGTGTAAAATATGTAATATAGGATGAATAATCTGTTATCTTAAAACTTCAGTAAATGCTTTTCATAACAATTCTGTGAAAAATTAATATTCCACCAAAATGCAATCTTTTGGTAGTTTTATTACACAAAAGAAATGCTTTTTAAAGATTTGGAACAGGTTTTTCTTTTCTTTCTTTTTAAATGTTTATTTATTTTTGAGAGAGAGAGAAAGAGAGAACAAGCAGGCAAGGGGCAGAGAGAGAGAGAGAGAGAGAGAGAGAGAGAGAGAGAGAGAGACAGAGAGAGACAGAGAGAGAGGAGATACAGAATCTGAAGCAGGATTCAGGCTCCAAGCTGTCAGCATAGAGCCTGACACATGGCTCAAACCCACAAATCATGAGATCATGACTTGAGCTGAAGTCAGATGATTAACAGACTGAGCTACTCAAGTGCCCCTATTTTTTTTTAAAGATTTATTTGTTTGCATCACCTCTACACCCAACGTGGGGCTTAATCAAAAGTTGCACACTCTACCACGTAAACTAGCCAGGTGCCCCTGGAATAGGTTTTTCTTAAGAGGAGCTCCTATTGAAAATGAAGGACACTTAAATTATAGCACAGAAAGGGAATCAATATTTTTCCTTATAATAAAAGAACTATCTTTCACATTATTTGTTACATTTAGAAAATGGAAATGCCTAACCCTCCTTGCCTACTTCCTCCAAATTGAGTTTCTAAAACCTTTGACAAGAATTCCTCTAGTGAAAATGCTAGTAAGTTTGGATTTTTTATCAGTAATCAGATGCTTTATTTGTTAGCTTACTTTCCAAAAGTAAAGTTTCAAGAACAATTTCCTGTAGAACTCCAGTCATGTATTTTGTGTGGGCGTGCCTCAAATGCCGTTCTCAGATGTTGACTTCTACTTTAAAGCTTTTACGGTGATTAATACTTATTCACCATGCCTTTTTACTGTTTTCTCTGATCATTCTAACATTTGTGAAGTGGCAGTTTTCCTAAGAGAATCTTCCTTTTTCTGTGGATTACTTTCTCAAGCAGAGACACAGGATGTCAGAGGCAGCTCTCCTCCTGACTCATTCCAGAAGGTACAAAGGCTGGCTGTCTCAAAAGCCCACCTATCAACGGGCTCTTCTGGATTTAGAATATTGTCCAAGATTCTTGGGGTACAGTAAGATTTTTATTCATTTAGAATAGAACTTCTCCAAACTGGTTACATGTTAGAATCATTTGGGAAAATCTATGAAGAAATCAAAACCCAGAGCCAATGCCTAGAGATCTTGATTTCATTGGTCTGTAATAAGGATCAGGGGCCAGTATTTTAAAACTCCTGATGTGTTTCTAATATGTAAACATCGTTGGAAACCTCTACTTAGAATGAGATTTACAAAGACTTTACTATGGTGACCTTACCTTTGAAAATACCATTAGTTTCACACATATGAATTGACAGGAAATGAGGCAATCATAAAGAAACATCATTCATTTGCTACCCTTTGGGAACAATTATTATTGAATTATTAACAATTATTATGATTGAATTCTCCTGAGAACAAATCTGATCTATCAATGCTGAGATAGTAAACATTTTAACATTTTTGTTGGAAATCTTTAAAAAATACTATGTAACTCATCACCCTGGAGAAAATACACTAAATGTTTGTTAATATTTTCTTAATGGTTTAATGTTATCAGTATAGACACCTGTCTATATTGTGCCTCCACTAAATGGTCTCAGTTTTCAAACTTTTGGTGGTAATGATTCTTGTACTTTATCAGTCTCAATCATTACTCTTAGCATTTTTAACTGGCTGACCTCACCCACCCATTTCCCTTTGCTTTTGCCCTTCCTGCTTCTAATCTAATAATGCCAAAATCGATTATGCTGAAATGGCTGAATGTAACTTGAGGAGAACTTAAAGCCTGAGAGATCAGGTAATCATGCTTATTAAATTAAGTCCTTTGATGATGCATGTAATTCATGGTTAGTAGGCTCTGCTGTGAGAACACAGGGATATCTGGTCTCCTGCAAAGGAAAGCATGTGAACACTATGACCAATTTTCCCTTTAAGATTCTTTAACAGTGGTCTTTCTTTCACGGGTGTATGCAGGACAGTTCAAGTTGATGGAACCTTGTTAGATAAATAGGTTGTAATACAAATGTACATTATTAGAAAAAGAGATCCCTGATCTGAATGAGAGATGGGTTAAAGTTTCAGATAGTGATGAGAGGTCCCTGGGAATGGACTGAAGCCTACCTACTATCCTTCCCAAATGCACTCTGCCTAATAAAGGGGCCAGGAAATTGCACAATATATTGCAATCCAACTGATTGCAAAATGATCCAAATAAAAGAAAGAGCTAGAAATGTAAAGACAGAGAAGACATCCAGAGATGACACTTCATAAAATATAGTGACTCAACAATTCTTCCAACTAGTCTCCAGAATTGGTGAGAAAAGTCATACTAGTTTAGCCCATGTGTTCTACTTCGACGTGTTATTATACCGATATTCTCTGTGCTATAATTTCAGATTATAATTTCACCCCAAACCAGAGCACCTAATCTATAGTTTGGAAAAGCCTGGAGGTGGCAGAATAGATTATACAAACTATCATTAGTATCTAAGTCTAGCCCCAATTTCCCAAACACTGGGGTGAACAAAACATGAATGTGCTGAAAGAGAAGTCAAACAGTCTGATGCAAAGAGAAACCATGTCATTTGCTTGAAAATCATGTAATTCATGGTACCTTGGTTTTTAACTTGTGGGATTCATGATCTTTGCAGAGTGTGTTCCAGTATTATGCAGGTGAGTAGTATTAATAGCATTAAGTGGTATTCACAGATTTAAAATATTATATAATATATATTTACCTCCTTTCTTAGAACTGCATAATTGTTTGCCTACTTCTGTCACTGAAACTGCTTCTAAAAAGCTCTCACTTATAAACTTATATAAGATTTCCTCACCTGTAACCTATTAAAAGAATCCATCAAAAAGTCACAATATGCCATGTGGTATGATTTCAATTTATTCTACTTTTTGTGTGACTTACATTAAGGCCAGTAGAGATTTTTATGCATGAGATATATATACAACATGGAGGTGACAATACATCTTCACCCAACAGTATCCCTGAGGTAAAATTTCCTATGAAACATACAGAGAAATACACCACCAAAGAGCTGTAGTTTTTGTTTTCATTTTCATTCTTTTTTTTTTGAGAGACAGACAGACAGACAGACATAACCATGCACAAGCAGTAGAAAGGAACAGAGGGAGAGAGAAAATCTCAAGCACACTCTACATTCAGCATGGAGCCTGATTCAATCTCAATCCTACGACCCAGGGATCATGACCTGAGCCAAAATCAAAAGTTGGTCATTCAACTAAATTAGCCACCCGTGCACCCCTTACCTGTAGATTTCTATCTAATATCATGAGATGCCCTGTGATGTCACTGCAGCTACAAAACACCTAAAAATGTTAAAAATTGTGCAAATAATCCCACTTTTCACTCAGCCTCATTTTTTTGTTTTGTTTTGTTTTGCTTTGTTTGTTGTTTGTTTGTTTTGTAATTCAAGGCTACTCCTCTGCTATCAGAAGGCCAAGGTGGGACACAGCTCTGTTGACAGGGTATTCATTCTAACACCAACTGAGGTAAGGAGTAAGAGACACAGATTCAATATATGTAAAATGGGTCCCTACTTATCCTAATGCTTCTCCAAGGAAATCATTTGTAGTTGTCTGAATTATGTCCCTTAAAGGATATGTTCACCTCTGGTACCTGTGAATGTGACCTCATTTGCAAATGGAGTCTTGTAGATATTACTAGTTATAATGAGATTGTACTGGATTGGGATAGCCCATAAATCCAATGACTGGTGTCCTTATAGGAAGAAGACAGGATACACAGAGATATAGAGAAAAAGGTCATGTGAAGACAAAGTCAGACATTAAAGTTACAAGGTAAGGAATGGTAGGGATTGTCAAGAGACACCAGAAGCTAGGAAGAGTCAAGGAAGCATTCAGAGAGAGAGAGAGAGAGAGAGAGAGAGAGAGAGAGAGAGAGAGATGGATGCTAACACCTTGCTCTTGGATTTCTAGCCTCCAGAATTGTGAAATAATGAATTTCTGTTGTTTTAAGCTCCCTAATTTGTGGTAATTTGTTATGCTAGTCCCCCAAAAACGAATACAGCATCAAAACAATTCTGTTCCATTCTACTCCATACGTTCAGGAGTAGAGAAAGAAAACTGTCACCGATTAACCTTCCATCATGTCAGGAAATGATTTGACTCTTAAACCAAATCATCTATCACATCCTAGCTTTCCCCCTCTTGCTTCTCCAGCACCCAAAGGTCTGTTCTTGGATCTCACTTTTCTTTTCTAGTTGTGGCTGACCAGGAAATCCCTCCAACACTTTAACCAACACCAACAGTTATTACATGACATATGTTCAGAAGCAGAGCATTACAATCATGTTTGCAGACTGTTTTTAGAGTTTATGAGTATCTTTTTTCGCCCAGAAAAAGAAATGCATTGGTGATAATAAAGTCAAATGTAAGTCTGATTGGAGATTCTTTATTTTGTAATTTTAAATATAAATAAAAGCACTACCAATAAACATTTTCAGTTTTCCTAGAATGGCCATTATTCAGGAAAAGATTATCCACCATTGTGGGACAGAAGCCAAACTTTCCTCCAAGGCTCACCTGATCCTATAGAAAGAAAGACTTTTTACTAAGACAATGGATCTCTTGGACAGGATTTCTTTTTGGTTATGCCCAAATTTATGACAATAGCTATTAAGAATATATTCCATCAAAACAATGTGGAGGTTCCTCAAAAAATTAAAAATAGAAATGTCCTATGACCCAGCAATAGCACTACTAGGAATTTACCCAAAGGATACAGGCATGCTGATTCATAGGGGCACATGTACCACAGTGTTTACAGTAGTGCTTACAACAATAGCCAAATTATGGAAAGAGCCTAAATGTCTATCAACTGTTGAATGGATAAAGAAGATGTGGTTTATATATGCAATGGAATACACTTGGCAATGATAAGGAATTAATCCTGCCATTTGCAGCAACATGAATGGTACTAGAGGAAATTATGCTAAGTGAAAGAAGACAATCAGAGAAAGATATCATATGTTTCCACTCATATGTGGAAATTGAGAAACTTAACAGAAGACCATGGTGGAAATGAAGGGGAAAAATAATTACAGAGAGAGAGGGAGGCAAACCCTAAGAGACTCTCAAATACAGAGAACAAACCGAAGGTTGACGGGGTGGGGGAGAGGGGAAAATGGGTGATGGGCATTGAGGAGGGCACTTGTTGGAATGAGAACTGGGTGTTGTATGTAAGCAATAAATCATGGGAATCTACCCCCAAAACCAAGAGCATACTATATACACTGTAGGTTAGCCAACCTGACAATTACATTAAAAAAAATAAAAGAATAAAAATAAAAAAAGAAAGAAGTAGTTAAAAAATATGTTCATACAGAAAAAAGTTAAAATTCAATGGAGGCTTAGATAAGACATTTGTACCCTTGTGCAGTTGAATTGATACTGGCCTGTCATCACCTGGTCATTTGGTAGCACTGATTCACTAGTGGCCCCGGATGATGAGAGCACAGCAGGCCTTTACTAGCTGCATACAGATAACTGACAGTTACACTAGACTCTTAGAGGTTAGTAGACTCTTCCCTCATTTTTCCTTTACTCTCTTCATTAGATTCTCTTCTAAAGAATGAAACCCAGACACAATAATTTTACCAGTAGCCCCCAATATAATATTAGAGTAGATAAGTTATATGGTTGAACGAAGATTTGCAGCTATTCTGATTACCTTTATCTATGCTCATCCTTTTTCCCATCACTTAAACAAACAGCTTTCTTAAGAAATGATTCACATATTATGCAATTCATCTACCTGAGTTGTATAACGATTTTTAATTTATTCAAAGATATGTGCAACTGTCACTACAGTCAACTTTAGGACATTTGCATCATTTCTTTTGAAACCCTGCACTCTGTCAGCTTACACACACCTTCCCCGTCCCATCCTCCTCTGATCTCTCTTCCTGCCGCCCGAAGCAGCCATCTCTATGGATTTCTCTACTCTGGACAGTTCATATGAGGGCGTCACATACCGTGTCATCCTTTGTGCCAGCTTCTTTCATTTAGCATCGTGTTTACAAAGTTCACTTGTGTTGTAGCATGTAGCAGGGGTTGTTTACTTTTCATTGCCAAGTAGTATTTTATTTTAGGGATGTAATATATATTTTTTATCCATCTGTCCGCTGACAAACATATGAATTTTTCCCATATTTTGGCTCTTGGGAATAATGTCAGCATCACCATTAGGTGCATATGTTTTTGTATGGATATATGTTTTCATTTCTCCGAGGTATATAAATAGAAATGAACTTGCTGGGTCATATGGTAACACTGTTTAATTATTTGAGAGACTGTCAGACTATTTTCCAAAGCAAGTATACAAGTCTGCATTTCCACAATCAGTTTGTGAGGGTTTAGATTTCTCTAGATCCTAGCTAACACTTGTTATCTGACTTGTTACGTGCCCAACATCCTAGTGGATGGAAAGTAATATCCCATTATGCTTTTCATTTGCATTTCCCTGATGACTAATGATATGAAGCAGGTTTTCATATGCTTATTGGTCATTTATACACCTGCCTTGGAAACATCCTGTGCCCAATTTTAGTTTTTATTTTTGAGCTGTAAGGGTTCTTTCTATCTTCTAGGTACCAGTCCTTTATCAAATACACGATTTGCATTTTCCCGCATTCTATGGGTTGTCTTTTCACTTAATTTATCATGTCCTTTGAAGCACAATTTTCTTTAGTTTTGATGAAGTGTAATCTACCTATTTTGTTGTTGCAACTTTTCCCTGTAACATTGGAAATTTCGTGCTTTTAGTGGCAAGCGATTCTTAGATATGACAAGTCCAAAGTCGATTTAACCCAATGTTTTCTTCTAAGAGTTTGATAGTTTTAACTTCTAACATTCAGAACTATGATACATTTTGAGTTACTTTTATATATATATATATATATATATATATATATATATATATATATATGCATATATATATATGAAATAAGGGTCCCACCACATCTCTTTTGTCAGTGTACAATTGTTCATAATTTTATAATGCTTTTTATTTTTCTAAAATCAGCAGTAACATCCCACTGTCATTTCTGATTTTAGCAATTTCAGGCTTTTTTTCATTCTTGTCAGTATAACTATAAATTTGTCAATTTTGTTCATCTTTTCAAACAACCAGCTTTTAGTTTCATTTATTTTTCTGTTTATGTTTTCTATTCTCTGCTTCAATAATTTTTGCTGAATCTTTACTACTTCATTCCTTCTCCTTGCTTTAGATTTCATTAGTTCTTTATTTTCCCAGTGTCTGAAGGTAGAAAATTAGGTTATTGATTTAAACTCTTCTTTCCTTCTTAAGTTAGCATTCAGAACTATACATTTTCCTCTAACACTGTATCTGCCTTCCATTAATTTTAGTATATTGTGTCTTCATTTCATTTATATCAAAGTAAGTTCTAATTTTACTATTGATTTCTTTGGTCCATTGGTAGTTAGAAATGTGTTGCATAATTTCCATACATTTGTCAATTCCCCAAATCTTTAACTGCTATTGATTTCTAATTTCACTCCATTGAGATCGGAGAGCATCCTTTGCATTACTTCGGTCATTTTAAAATTACTGAGGTTTGCTTTGTGGCCTAGCTTATGGTCTATCCTGGAAAATGTTCCATTTCCCTGTAATTTTTGAAAGTCCAATAGTTACTTTTTATTTTTCATGTAAATTAAAATATAAGGAATTTAAAGATGATTATATACTAAGATATAACTAACAGAAGCTTTGGTATTAAGATATGGCTGTGTTTATTTAAATTAAAAGGAAACTTTGTAAGATCCAGATAGATGTAGACCACCCAACTGCATAGGCTTCCTTTATTTTAAATCAGTGTCGAACCTGCCAATTGTTTCAATTCAATAAAATTATAAATTTTGTAGCTATTATTGAGGGAACCTTGATTACAGCTGAGTATTTAAACACAGAGGCTTTGGTGCCTAACAAGCAGAAATGATAAAGCCAGTTCCTAACCATGAACATTCCAAGATAAATTAGATCCCACTGATCATTCAAGATGAACACACTGGTATGATGCAACTAATAATACTTCTAAAGTGTAAGATAAAAGTTCTTCCTCGGACTTGGCCTGAAACAGGACTGACTTCTAATTTAGGCAGTTGGGGGAATTCATCTGGGAAAAATATAAGAAACTTTTCTCTATCTGGTAGCAAATTGTAATCAGTATTATAAATTCTGGTTAATAATAATGAGACAGAATCAAAATGCATTTTAAAACCTTACACCTTCATCACTTCCATTAACATATCTGCCCCCCCCCATTTCTCTAATGTTTTTGATCCCTACAGTCCGCTGGCTCATTCCACTCCAGCTACACCTGTCACCTTCTATTCTAGGAGCTCTCCCGCTTTTCATTCTCCCAGGAATGCTCAGAGATCACTTGGTATTTCCTCACCTCCTTCTGCCTTTTCTCAAAAGTCACCTTCTCAAAGTGGTGTATCTATTAAAATTCCCGTTTACAATTTCAACCTGCACCCATATGTCTCCTCACCCCTGGCACTCTTGATCCCTTTATTTGTATAAGTTTTCTATACTGCATAGCATTTATAATCTGCTAACAGACCCTATCATGTACTTGCTTATTCTGTTCATTCTCCCTTACTAAGGAAATGTCAATCCTAAGGAAGGAGGGATTTTAGCTGTTCCTTCTCTCTTGAATATCTTAAGTGCCAGAACAGAGTTTGGGTCATTGTTAGGAGAAACATTTACTAAGCATTTACCATATGCTCACAAGTGTACTAGCCATATTGTAACTTTGTGTATAAAAATGACCTTGTTCTCTGTTCTGGCGGCCTTTATCTTTGAGTGGGGGAGAGTGATATTAATCAATATTTACCCCTAACAAACTGTAAATTGAGTTACATACATATTCTGAAGGAAATAGATAGTCCTATGGAAAGGTAACAAAGAAACAACTTCTATATTTGGAGATGGAGTTCATTGGCTAGGAAATGCTTTGTTCAAATACCAGAGAACTATTCTTGAACTGAAATAGGGAATATAAGTAGAAGCTATCCAGGGGAAGAGTAAAGAGAGATTTCATAAGGAAGGAGCATGTGCAAATACCCTGTAGGCTGCAGCCGCAGAGGCAGAGCAGACACGCGGTTGCAGGCGGGTAGGAAGAACCAGGACTGTCAAGCTCTTGTGTGCTACGTGATGGCTTTGCTCATTATTTAGAATAAATGGAAACCACTGACATGTTTTTGGGGGACTGGAGGAAAGTAGAGAGGCATGATCGGCGGGATCACAATTAGGCTGTCGGGAGATTATTTTGGATACAGCTTGAAGAATTATAATGAGTTCTTGACCTGGAATCATTTCAGAATTTATAGACAGAGGTTAAAGTAAATCAAACAATTGTATTTCCCCATAGTTAAGAGTATTTCATGGTACAAGTACAATATGTTTCAGAGTATGATTCTACCAATAGGTAATTTTCAAATTCATTTTTTTTTCAAATTTTATCAAGTCAGAGAAGCTCAGGTAGTGGATATTTGACACCCTAAATTCTGTGTGACACCTTTAACCTAAAAGTAAGGCTTGAATAAAAAATATAGTTTCTGGGGCACCTGGGTGGCTCAGTCGGTCAAGCGTCTAACTTCAGCGTCATGATCTCACAGTTCATGGGTTCGAGCCCCACGTTGGGCTCTGTGCTGACAGCTCAGAGCCTGGAGCCTGTTTCAGATTCTGTGTCTCCCTCTCTCTCTGCCTCTCTCCTGCTCTGTCTCTTGTCTCTCAAAAATAAAGACATAAACATTTCTTAAAAAGATTAAAAAATATAGTTTCTGTGTATCTGACTATTGATATATATGGATGCATAAATACATACGTATTAGAAGAATGTGTATCTCAAGTTTATTGCTAAATATGCATGAATATTGGTTCCCGATTCATTTCACATTTCAGATGCTTGTTAGACTTTAATGAATATAGATTCTAACTCAGATATATTTTCTTAGTAACTTGGTTCACACTAATTTTTTTTTTAAATAAAAAGAGTTGAACTAAAATGTGGTCCTAAGAACAGGAGGATTCTCTTCCCCTTCCCAATGCAGTGGATTTTTTAAAACATTTTTTTATGTTCCTTATTTATTTTTGAGAGACAGAGAGAGACAGTGCGAATAGGGGATGGTCAGAGAGAGAAGGAGACACAAAATCTGAAGCAGGCTCCAGGCTCTGAGCTGTCAGCACAGAGCCCGACGCGGGGCTCAAACCCACAAACCATGAGATCATGACCTGAGCCAAAGCCAGACGTTAACCGACTGAGCCACCCAGGCGCCCCTGCAGTGGTCTTTTGATTATCTTCCTATGCATGTAGGTGATAAAGAGGTCTGTGGAAAATAGACACACTCCACCTGGGGGTCATATGATAACTCATGATCCAATAATGCCATGAGTATCTTCCATCAAAAAGACTTTAGCAAATATATGGAATTACACAATGTTATTCAAAACACTTACAGAATTCTTAAATTTTTATTTGTGACTCAATGTCACACAAGGAGTTTGTACGTATGTGTTTGAGTTGGTGTGTGTGTAGAAGCCCGAGTTCACTGTTCAGCTGTAATTCCAATTCTGAGACTTTGAGGAGGTCATGTTACTTTGAACCCAAGGCGAGTTAGTATTCAGAAAGTAAGAATAGTTTGTGTGGGTTTTATGTAAGAGAAGGTGTACGTCACATGTTTCGTGAAGGCTATCTAGTAGATTAGTACAGGGACCACAGGCTTTTTTTTTTTTTTTTTTTTTTTTTGCATCTTAAAAGGAACCTACCCAGAACTAGCTTTTATACAAAAAAATTCTAATTACACTTGCTATAACCTTTTTTTTAGGCTGATTTAGTGCTATTTTTTTTGTAGATTGTTATCACTTATTACTGTAACCCAGACAGTCTGCAGAGATACCACTGTGATAGAACTCAGCAGGGGTAGCACAGAGCTATGGTCTATTCTCACGTTATGTATTTGGGCTGCTGAATTTTTATTTGCCCAAACAGCAAGAATATTGGCATTAAATCCTATTCTTCATGGAGTTTCAGTTGTGGAAATAGAATTTTTGCCCTCCCTCTGCCCTCACTGCTCTAAAAGCCTCTTTTTCCACCTACTTTATCTTCAAAACTTGCTGTTGCACAGCCCTTTATTTAATTAGAGGACCTGAGATGGGAGAGAGCTCTGTAGTTTTTGGACTTGTGGACATATTCACTTCGATTTAGGAGGGAGAAAGTGCCCTCCCTTAGTTTTTTAAAATATTATTTTGTTTTACTTTATTTTATTCTAGAGAGAGAGAGAGAGAACAAGTATGACTGGAGGAGGGGCAGAGGGGGAGAGAGAATCTTAAGCACGCTCGGTGTGGAGCCTGATGGAGGTCTCTGTCCCACGACCTTGGGATCATGACCTGCACTGAACTCAAGAGTCAGATACTCACCTGAGCCCTCCAGGGGCCCCACTTTTGGTTCTTTGTTTTTCTTTTGTTGTTGCTTAGTATTTGGTAATAATATTCTCATCACAAATGTATGGTTTTTTAAATATGGCATGCTATACAGGTTAAATATGTATATGAGAGGATTATTCTCATATTGATACAGAACTTCTCTTTTCAGAATGATCATCTGAAAGAGTGCTATAATCCTCTTGGGCAAACAACAAAAAAGCCTTCATTACCCTTCTTCCCCAAGAAAACAAACAAAAATATTCCTTAATTGTGGACACCACTGTAAACTCTATCTGCTGGTTCAGACAAGCAGAACCATACTGGAAGCAGTCATTTGTGAAGGCAATGATGCTGTGAGTCATGGTGACGTGGGTGACAGTGACAGGAAGGACAAGCCATAAAGTAGTAAACAGCAGGCCTGGATTTAAGTCCTTAATGGTCCTTTACAGCTTTGTAGTAACTACATTTAGTGTCCCTTACATTGTGCTGCTTCTTCAGTGAAATAGGAATAATAACATTTCATAACGTAAGCTTAATAACACTTATGAAAATATATCATAAATGGAAAACTTTAGACATCCGTACATTTTCTTACCATAAGATTAAGAAAAAAAAGTACCTTTGGCATTACTAATTTTTACTTGGCCAGGATCTCTTGTGTGGGGCATTTTAGATGCAACAAGTTATGTGTTTTTACAGTGGTTGCAAGAGGCTGTATTTGTTTATTCTTTACCAGATGTATTGAAATTTAATTGATATATGTGATGGTGAGCATGGTGATGAGCTGGTAAAAGCATAGATTGGGAAATGTCTACCATAATAAGGTTAGTTAAAACAAGAGGCTGTGAGTATTTAGCATAAATGTAAGTAATAGTCCAAGAGCCTTCTTATTTGGTAAAGACTACATGTAGTTTAAACATAAAACCTGGGGGCACCTGGATGGCTTAGTTGGAAGGTGTACTACTCAATCTCAGGGTGGTGAGTTCAAGCCCCACGTGGTGTGTAGGGAATACTTATATAAATTAACTGCAACATTTTTAAATGAATAAATAATTATAAAACATGGATTGAATCTTGGTCCTAGTGGTAGAAGTTTGTGAGTTATAAAATTCAGACATAACTGTAGGTGAACAAATGATCTGATCTCCTTATAGTTTGACAAATACTTGACTGATTTTTTAATAAAAAAAAAAGATTTAAAGGTTTCACATTCTAACTGTTAAAAGGATTCTAAACAATTTGTTCGTCTTTCTTAACTAAATATTTCTTATACAGCAGATAAACCCTGTTATTTTTTTAAACAAACTTACAAATACTAAAAATAATTTTTCAACTGTTTGCAGATGGGTAAAACTTAGCATATCACCTCAACATGGTGGTTCTCATTAATTTTATACACTCCATTAATGATTCCAAGTCATTGTATTGATGCTATTTCTTGTTACTATTATGAAAATTATCAAGATCTACTCATGACAGGTTTTTAACCAAAAATTTGATTTATTCATAAAAAATTGTTATGCTATTATTTGCCCAATTTCTTTTCAACTATAATGAATAAAAAATAAATGGTCAATTTAAACTTACTTTCTGGTAATATTGTTAGCATTTCCTGACATTTACACTCTTTTTCATTGATTTTATTAAATACGGCAGACCAGCTTTTGGCTGCTACTTATGTCAACATACACTTTTTTCATCAATGAACAAAACAGATCAAGTCTCTGCTTTCAGGTTCTCATAAGACACAAATGAGGAAAATGAGGTCCAGCATGAATAAGTTACTTGTTCAAATGCATATGACTAGCATATTTTTAAGTATTTACTTCCTATCTTCAAATCACCATATACCGAGTTAATTGTAGAGCTGTCCTGGTCCATCACTGGGGCCAGGGCTATTTCCACAATCCCACATCCCTCTCACCTCCTGCCTCACTGGTCCTCAACGGTGCATAGTGAGTTCTAAATAGTAATTTATCACATGTTGGCACTGACCCTTCTACAGTCTGATACAAACAATACCTTTCTAGCATTTACAGTGACACATTTCCCTTTTTGATATCTTTCCATGGACAGGGCCCCATGTGTCTTAAATTCCTGATTATGGAGTAAGCAAACATCATATCTTATAACTTGTGAGTCTGACTGTACTGGGTAGGGAATTGGTATGAAATACTCAGTGACGGATTACCTCTGATAAAGAATTCTGAGAAAATGTCTGTACTATTGTTACTAAATCCATCCTTCACAGTGTCCCAAAATGAGCCTATTTTCTTTTTATGGCCTTAGCAGAAAGATTTCTCTTTGACCTTTAAATTATCTTTGGGGAGATCTTCAGATATCCTCCAAGAAACACAAAAATTATGCTCGCTAATTCTGCAATAAACTATTGGCCTAGATTTATTCTAGTTTACAGGTTTCATCATTTGAAATTCCCATAAATACCTTTTGAGTACTAATGCATGCCTACTGCAAGTCAATGACCTGAAGGCAGCTGCTTTTGAGCCATGTAAAAATTAGGGAAATGTTAGACATTTTTTGTTTGCTTGCTTTCAAGTAATTTATTTATTTTTATTTATTTTAATTTTTTAAATGTTTATTTTTTTTAAATATTTTTAATGTTTTTTTTTTATTTATTTTTGATACAGAGAGAGACAGAGCATGAGAGAGGGAGGGGCAGAGAGAGGAGACGACACAGATCCAGAAGCAGGCTCCAGGCTCTGAGCTAGCTGTCAGCACAGAGCCTGATGCGGGGCTCGAACCCACAAACGTGAGATCTGACCTCGGCTGAAGTTGGAGGCTTAACCAACTGAGCCACCCAGGCTCCCCAAATGTTTATTTTAGAGAGAGAGAGAGAGACACACACAGAGTGTGAGTTGGTTAGAGAGAGAGGGAGACACAGAATCTGAGGCAGGCTCCAGGCTCTGAGCTGTCAGCACAGAGCCTGACACAAGGCTCGAACCCACAAACTGTGAGATCATGACCTGAGCCGCTTTACTGATTAAGCCACCCAGGTGCCCCTCAAGTATTTTAAAATGTAGTCCATCTACAAAGCTTAGGTTGAGACTGGTTATATTTGTCATAATTAGCTTTCATGCACCCCTACATACCACTAGTCATTTTCTATCATTTTCTATATTGCTAGGTGGAGAGAAATGCAGCTATTTTTCTGCAAGTTACGTATTCCTAGTTTCTCTGGAAAACACAAAGTTGAACCCACATCTTGATTTCTCACCCCACATGATACATACAAATAAATATATGTATGCCCTATATTTATAATTCCACATATCAGAGTTCTTCTCTTAGTGAAACTCCTATAAGGGTAGTGATTTCATCAACTCTCAAAGTCATTCCACCTTTTCTGAGTATTTGTGTCATTAGGAAATGTCCAAAGCTTTTTAATAATAATTCACAGAATTAGTACCACTAATTGCTATAAATGCATATGATAAAAAGAATAAATATGACAGATTTTTCTAATGGTGAGATAATGTGATTTGTGAATAGAGTTGGTACAGATCAAGTACCTGATGGTAACATGTGTTCTAATAAATTAGTCCCTTACAGAAATGAAAATCATATGTACAAAGCCATAAATTAATCTTAACTAAACTTATCAATTGCATTTCAACCCAAGCAAAGAAATACATCTGATGTATGCTCAGCATCACCAACATTTCAGAAAATAATAAAATGTTTTAGATGAAAGGTGTTAATACCATAAAACATTAGCAAATCCTTAACTATATTTGCTAAGAAAGGAATGCCTGGTTAAATGTATGCATTTAACAAGTAGAAGCAACATTTTTTTGTGATCATATAACCTGAGCCAGCATTGAAAGAAAAGAACATGCTTTCCAGTAATGCCATGGTAGCCCACCCCCAAGTTCAAGTTAAATTGCATGGACTGTGCATATGATCACAGCAAATAATTATGGAAATATGTCATACATCAGCACACACCACAACAAACTGTCTTGACTGTTTTGTCTCAGTCACATCATTTCATTACTTAGTTTCAAAAATAGTAATGAGTTTGGTTGCTCTGTCAACTTTAGCCACACAGGATGGGGAAAATTTGTTTTGACACTGGGTCATGTCAAAGATCACAAAACAAATGGGACAAGGAATAGGAAGGGACACTGCAGGCTCAGTATTGCTCTACTGTGTACATGGCTGTCAAGAAAAGCTAATAAAATAAAAGGTTGCCTAACTGAAGTAGAATAAAAAAATTATAATCTTAGTCTCTGCACAAATCCTACCCTCTCATGTATACTGCTTATTTGTGGGAGTCACTTTGCAAAAAGAACATTGATGAGTTGATGTACTTTCAGTATAAAATAAATGATCTTGAAATTTGTGATGAGTGATAAAGAAAATGAGGATGTTTATGGGGTGCCTGGGTAGTTCAGTCAGTTAAGCATCCAACTCTTGATTTCAGCTCATGTTATGATCCGAGCGTCAGAGGATCAAGCCCCATGTCAGGCTCTGTGCTGAGCATGGAGCCTCCTTGGGATTCTCTATCTCTATCTCTGCCCCCTCCCCTGTTTGCATTCTCGCTCTCTCCTCTCTCTCTCTCTCTCTCTCTCTCAATAAATAAATAAAACTAAACTTAAAAGAAAGTGATGACATTTAATATGAGATAGTTTGGGAAACACTGGTGAGATGAGAGCAGGGGATTCGAGTTATTTTCACTTCCTGAACCAGTACTAACATCTAAATATTGCAGCTGTCACCAATGGGTAAATGACCCTGAAAAATAAATTAAAAATAAAAACTAATAATAACTGGTAAGGATTGCCAGCTCTGCAAGAATGATATCATTATGTTTCACTCTATGTATCTTTTTTTTCTTTTCTTTTTTTAAAGTAGTTTATTGTCAAATTAGTTTTCATACAACACTCAGTGTTCTTCCTCACAAGTGCCCTCCTCCATCAACACCATCTCTTTTCCCCCCTCCCCCTTCAACCCTCAGTTCGTTTTCAGTATTCAATAGTCTCTCAAGTTTTGTGTCCCTCTCTATCCCCAACTCCCTTTTCCTCTTCCCCTCCCCCTGGTCCTCCATTAGGTTTCTCCTGTTCTCCTGTTAGACCTATGAGTGCAAATATATGGTATCTGTCCTTCTCTGCCTGACTTATTTCGCTTAGCATGACACCCTCAAGGTCCATCCACTTTCCTGCAAATGGTCATATTTCATTCTTTCTCATTGCCATGTAATACCCCATTGTATGTATATACCACATCTTCTTGATCCACTCATCAGGTGATGGACATTTAGGCTCTTTCTGTGTTTTGGCTACTGTTGACAGTGCTGCTATGAACATTGGGGTACATGTGCTCTTATGCATCAGCCCTTCTGTATCCCTTGGGTAAATCCCTAGCAGTGCTATTGCTGGGTCATAAGGGAGTTCTATGGATAGTTTTTTGAGGAACCTCCATACTGTTTTCCAGAGTGGCTGCACCAGTTTACATTCCCACCAACAGTGTAGGAGGGTGCCCGTCTCTCCACATCCTCGCCAGCATCTATATTCTCTTGATGTGTTCATTTTAGCCACTCTGACTGGTGTGAGGTGGTATCTCAGTGTGGTTTTGATTTGTGTTTCCCTGATAATGAGTGATGTTGAGCATCGTTTCATGTGCCTGTAGGCCATCTGGATGTCCTCTTTGGAGAAGTGTCTGTTCATGTCTTCTGCCCATTTCTTCACTGGGTTATTTGTTTTGTAGGTGTGGAGTTTGGTGAGTTCCTTGTAGATTTTGGATACTAGCCCTTTATCTGACATGTCATTTGCAACTATATTTTCCCATTCTGTCAGTTGCCTATTAGTTTTCGTGATTGTTTCCTTTGCAGCGCAGAAGCTTTTTATCTTGATGAGGTCCCAAGAGTTCAGTTTTGCTTTTATTTCCCTTGCATCTTTTTTTCTCTAAGAAAAACTTGTGTGCAACTTGAAATGGCAGCGTATGAAAGGCTTTATCAGCAGTTGAATTTATGAATTAAGTTTTACAAAGATGAGGCAATGTTGAGGTAAGGAAACTTTTCAAACATACTAAACAGGATAATGGAGACATAATTAGTAAACAGACTTTGCCAAGAAGTCCTCTACATACTTACACAAGCTTTTAGTAATGCAGTTAACATGTAAACAAAGAAGTACTATTTCTCACAAACTTTAATTTCAAGCAGAATATAGTCCTATCCAAATCAAAGAATCAATCTGCTTTTGTCTAATCCTAGAAACCTGGTACCCAGAGTCCTAAAAGAATTCTTTTAATTCCAAAAGAATTAAACAAAGTTCAAGGGCCAAAAGAATTAAATAAAGGTCAATGGGAACAAACACATATGATCCTCTTGCTAAAGCAGACACGTAAAAGAATATATGGACAGGATTCAGAACCTTTGGCAACAGGTCATGTCCAATTAAAGATTCCATGTGGTCATCCAGTGGAGATGAGCCCTTCAGTGTCAGAGGTATAAATGCCAGCTCCTCCTAGAGAAGGTAGTTTAGATCCATGAGGCTTCTGGAGTGATGGCCTCACAGGTCTCCAGTGACACTGGGTGTTCACACCTAGGTTCTGATCATTTGGATACCAGGGATCCAGACTATGGGTGCTAGACCTGAATGCTAAAGAATAAAGTAGGGAGAGGGGACATCTTACCAATGTTTTTTTGTTTGTTTTTCCATGTAAGTCAACTCAGTGCAGCTATTACAGACTTGAAGTCTAGAAAGGAATGGAAAGCTCTCATGCCCCGGAAGGTATCTTTGTGATCTAGAATCTCTGAGAAAGACTCAGAGTGAAGTGGACTAGTTAAAAACAAAAATGTAAAGGAAGAACAGAGGCAAAAAATGGAATTTAAAAGAAGATACAGTGTTGGTAGAAGGGGAAGAGAAACTACTCTAGGACAATGTTAAGAACACACAGGGCAGTTCAGACAGACTTTAGGGGAAAAGGAACTATGCACATCTTGTTGACTTCTGAGGTAGCCTCATCCTGGACTGAGGGTAAAACTACACTACTCAGAGACAGAGATATGAGCAATTCTGATTGAAAAAAGCAGAATGATGCTTTGGCCAACTCATAAGACAGTAACACCATACCTCTTCCTAATGGACACTTCAAGGGACAGAATCTGGGCAAATATGTTGACAACAATAATTTCAGGATTTATAAGCCTAAGTCTCCTGTTTTGTGAGTCCAAACAATGTTGTACAGTAGAGGAGAAATAGGCCAGATTTAAGAAATTTATAAAAACCAACCAACCAACCTAAAAGCAAGTGAGAAAGCCCAGGTGAGCCTATTTGAAAGCAAATAGAACACCAGAGGCTGAGCCTTCACTACAAGTAGAAATACCACAGAAAGGCCTACTCTCCAAAGCCAGGACAATTCAAAGCTGGGGCAAGATGGTGTCTGAGGTCCCCCAGGGCACAGGTAGTGAAAAACATCAACTCATGACTCAGTTCAGGCACCGGAAATGACTCTAAGGGGCTTAGGAAGAAGCCGCTCCAGGGACAGAATTCTTGGGCTCCAAGAACTCAGGGCAGGAAGTACAGAGTCTGATGTGGCACAAAACTAAAATTGCTGTAGGATCATTCTGAGGATGTGATGAGACAGAACAGAATTTGGAGATTTACACCTCACTCACTCATTTAGACATATTTATTGAGGTCAGTGAGCCTCGCAAATTGTGATGTTAAGGTCATAGGAAACAAAACCTACAGAAAACTTTGGTTTAAAAGAACTTACTCTAGGGAAGGCAACAAAATAAGCAAGATAAATTCTTTTCTCTGTGGATTGCTCTCATATAACATTTTATGTAAGATGGAAATAAAGTCAGGCATTTTTGGACAAAAGTGTTCCTCTACTTGGTAAACTTACATTTCATCCTATCAAAGGCAGGCTTTCCAGAGATGATGGCTTAATTGAGGGTCTCTGTTGTAACAAAAAAGAGGAATGGAGACCATTTCAAATCTTACAATATTTCTATTCATTAGTATCTATGTAATAGTAGGCACTAGGCTGCTATTAGTATCTATATACCAGGTTGTATTTATATACTATATGCCCACAATTTCAAAAATCAATGGAGATGCTCAGTTGGTTAAGTGTCCAGCTTTGGCTCAGGTCATGATCTCACGGTTTGTGGGTTCAAGCCCCGCACCAGGCTCTGTGCTGAATGCTTGAACAGAGCCTGGAGCCTGCTTCAGATTCTGTGTCTCCTTCTCTCTCTGCCCCTCCTCACCTATGCTCTGTCTCACTCTATCTCTCAAAAATAAATAAATGTAAAATAACAAAACACATAAAAACTAAAATCAATGGACAAAGACAGTGTAAGGTGAAATACATGTTGTTAAAAACTGACATGTAAAAGTATTCTGTAGGTGAAATTTATAGAATCTAAGTATAAAACAGAAAATTGAACATTATGTATAAATTTAATTTCAGTTGAGATAATCTATGTAGTCCAACCATGGGCCTTACCAAAGTATAGTATCAGTGGGGATAGAGAACTCAGACACCAATGGACAAAGCAAGAAATTTCTCTGAGTGTCCTAACAGAGCATGTAGGAGTGAAGTTGAGTCCATCCTGAATGCCCCTTTATTTATTTATTTTTAATAGTTTATTTTCAAATTGGTTTCTGTAATATACCCAGTGCTTCTCTCCCACAAGTGCCCCCCACCGTGACCATCACCCCCTTCCCTCCCTCCCCTTCCCCCTTCAGTCCATGGTTTGTTTTCAGTATTCAATAGTCTTTCATGATTTGTGTCCCTCACTCTTCCCAACTCTCCTTCCCCCTTCCTCTCCCTATGGTCCTCTGTTAGGTTTCTCCTGTTAGACCTATGAGTGCAAACATATGGTATTTTTAGAATTTACTAAAGACAGCCCACCTAGTAATACATTTAGATTTTGCAGGGGTGATGATGTCAATTGCAAACTAAAATCCAAGAAAAGTAAAACAAATAGAAGGTCATTACCTGAACTGTCAACCAGCTATCACCTAGATTTTTAGGGTTAATGTTGCTAATCCCCTTGGGGTGTTTTTTTCTTACCATAAAAATGAATATTGGAAGGGAAGGGACAAATGGAAAATTTCTAAGGAAATAGAAAAAGAAAACCACATATGTGGTCTACCTTGTTAACTCTTTGATCTGTGTGCACTCTTTACATCCTAAAATACCCATATAGGAAGGGGTCAGCATGTTTTGCTCTTTCTCTTTCCTGTTAATAACAAAATGAGCATTTGGAAAGAGAAACTAAAATACAGTTGTGTATTACTGATCTTCTTAAAATTCAAAAGCAGCATAAGTGGGGGGAATAGGGAGATGTGGGAATCCAGGTTTCATTTCAAAACAAATATTTCCTCTGAGCCCAAGCCAAGATGTCAGACTCTGGAAACTCAAGGAATCTAATCCGAGTATTCACATTACATGTGATGGCAGTGATGAGGACAGATAATGTAAATGGAAATCGAAATACAGATTAAGATGCCAAGACTCATTAGAAGGGAAGAAAATGTCTTTGTCCGACTAACTCTACGGAGTTGCTCCCATTTCTCTGGTTTGTCCAGGGGAGGGGTGACCCGGGGCAGCTGGAACTTTTTCTGGTTGGTATTATATTTGGTCCCTATGATGAGAGATTGCTAAATATTAACTTAAGCACACTGTTTAGAACTTTCCATACCCAGATGACCCAATAATCTAAACACTAGCTTTCCAAATACCAGTTTTTACAATGTATGATCTTGTATGTATATATAATACTTTCCTTAAAAAATAAACTTTACATTCTATCACATATAAAAACACTTATTTAATGCCATCAATAGATTTCAGTTATTATAACAAAGTAGGTACAGTTGTAACTACCATGAGAGCCACAAATATGGTGCAATGGAATACTGAATGTCTCACTTGCAATTTATTATTACTAGTTTGTTATTAAAAATCTCACCTGCAAGGAAACCTAATTAGGTACTAGCCCTAGAAACACTCAGATATTTAATGAACAGTGTTAATTTTAGATGTGAGAAAAAGTATGAAGCATCGATCTTGAAGGGAGAGTATCCCAAAAACAAAATGGTTTGAATTGAATAAAAATAAAACCAGAAAGGAAAAGTATTCTGTCAAACTGCCTCTAGCTAGTAGTTCCCAAATTGCAGCTGTCCATCAGAATGGCTTGGGGCACGGTTTAAAAGCCATTTGTCAGAGTTCTACAAACAGACTGATTCCATAGATGATTGGTAAATATTTTTATATACAGAAATCACTGCTAGATGGCTTTCATCTAAAACACTGTAAATTTTTTTCAGTGTATTTCTGCTATTCATGAGCTTGATGTTCAAAGCTGAATAGCTTAACTAATGTAGAATTGTCCTAATAAAGCAGATTTAGCAACCATCAAAATGGGCCAGAGTAATAAGAAACTGGTCCTGTTTACAGAAATCAATTTTTCTAAATTAAAAAAACATTTTGTATAAAAAAACCCAAAGCAAAAAGCCTAAAGTATCACCCACCATTAAAAACTAGTGACTGTCACTGCCATGAAAGTTTTCTTAATATTTGAATAATTTATGTTAAAATCTGATGAGTTTTTTTACAGAGCAACATATGATCATTATGCATGTAGTCAGAGTCTTACAACATCACATTTTATGATTTTTGTCTGTACTACAAACTATAGAAACCTTTTGAGTTTCTTATTACTTAAACAAATGAAAAGAAACTATCCATTATAAATACTGCTCTTGGATTATGTCCTCAGATCATTTTTTCCCACTATCTTTAAATGTATTTCCCAAAATAAAATGGGCTTGGAGGCTACACACACACACACACACACACACACACACACACACACACACACACTTGTATTTTACATCTTTTTGCAAGTAAAAATTAGGTCAGATAGAATTTCAAAGACAATCCTTTTTCCCCTCACTGGGAACTAGAAGTCACAGAAGGGAGAAACAGGCTAGAAAGATGGTGAGAACGGCAGGACACGGCGCGAACACCTTGCAGAAGAGGCTCAGGGCTACATCGAGCACCAGCTGATCTTGTCCTCATGTTCCTAGGGAGAGCCAGCAGCTTGAGTGAGCAGATCTGACACAGTCCACTGCAGATTCCTTTGGATGGGATACCCTTGAAAATCCAAGTATTATTACTACTTGGTCAACTGGATAAAGCTGTGATTACGACACACACAGCATTATTCCGAAGAACAAAGGAAAAAAGGAGAGGGAATCCAAGATGTGCCTAGGTGCTATTTATGGACAAAATTCATTATGATTCTAATGGTTGGTAGATGCTACGGAAATTTCTTCTTCTCTCTGCATAGCACAGGATGGTCAAAGCAAATGTGCAAGGGCAGGGACTGGCTCCAATTATGGAGCACGTGATGATTACACACATGCTAGTCAGGAATACAGAAAACATTACCTGTAAGAATACCTCTGAAAAATGTCAGTGATAGAGCCAATGAGTGGAGAGTCAACTCTGACTCAGAAGCAAGTCTCCTAATTTCCAGGCAAAAGACCTGGTAAGTTCTAGTGTCTACGTTAAATTCAATTATATTAAAAGGGATTAAAATAGCAATGTCTAAAGTAAGAATACTGCTTTTGGCAAAATCAGATTAAACTATGCTCTGAAACAATACTGACTCATTTACAAGCAGAGTGACCTCTTGTAGGATTCTGCATGCAAATCCAAAACAGGTCACAGGATAGCAAATTCTCGAGACTACATGTCACTATTAATACTCCTTTGTATTCAGATATTTACAAGACCATTTGGCATTTGTTAAAGAGGTTATGTTTCCATGTGTTTTATTGAATACAGAATCAATATCATCATGACAAAAACATTTAAGTTCAGGGAAACAAACTCTTACTTGCAGTTAAGAGCATTCAATGTTTTCCTGCAGCCCATCTATACCCCCTGGACCTCTACCCCAACACCCACCAAAGATAGAATTCAAGGTTTTAATAAAAGACCTATATGATGAAAACTATAGAAAACTTATGAAAGAGATCGAAGAAGACACCAAGAAATGGAAAAATATTCCCTGTTCATGGATAGGAAGAATAAACATTGTGAAAATGTCATTACTACCCAAAGCAATCTACAC
>NC_043713.1:52664401-52718052 GCF_006229205.1 Suricata suricatta
AATGCTGAGAATGAACTGAGGGTTGAAGGGGGAGGGGGGAAAAGAGGTGGTGGTGATGGTGGAGGGCACTTGAGGGGAAGAGCACTGGGTGTTGTATGGAAAACAATTTGACAATAAAATATTATGGGAAAAAAAAAGAAAGAAAAGAATGGCTACCTTAAAAATAATATATTCCCATTTCTTAAACTTAATCCATGTTTAAGGGACTTTCTTACATCCCCAGAAAAGAGCAGACTAAAAACTCAATGCACAAAAGTTTTTATTAGAGTGGGTATAATTAAAAAAACTTATCATCTGCTTTCAAAGACAAATCAACTACAAACTTATTAGAAGCCCAATCCACTTTAGGAATACTTGTTGGAAAAAAAATCACCATTTACTTAAAAATGATATAACTAATGCCCTTTTTCTACAAATTGTCCAAAATCAAACTAAATCATATGCCTGAGGCACTCTCTCAGGTTACAGAATAATTGTTTTATTATGCCAAAAATCTTATGTCTTGGTTTCTTCTATTTCTTCACTTGGTATTGGCTATTTCTTGTCACCACCGTCTGTTCCCTTCCATCTCCAAATACAAGCAAATCTGCGAGTTCTAAGTTCCAAGGGTTTAAATGGAGTCTAATATTGAAATATCTCATATGCGTAATGTTTTACCCTTTGGTATATGCCTTTAGTTTCCACTCTGGCATGACACTCAAAGCCTTTTGTCAGTTTACCTAAACAACTTTCCTCACCTCACTTTCTGCTTATCTGTTGAAAAATATCCTCTTTTCAAACCAGGCCACACTGCATTCTTCCCAAAGGAACCACACTTGCTAGGTTATAGGCCCTGCTAACATATGTCTGGAAGACACAGCTCCCATGTCCCAATCTCTCTGACGGCATCCCTGTTTCCACAGGATGAGAGGAAGGGCTTTGTGAGAGGACCACACACGCTCTCGGATCTTTCGGGGCAGGTGTAAGCAGTGAATGAGACGAGTCATGTGTAGTGTCCAACATGGTGCAGATATTCAAACATCTCCATTTCTCTACTCTTCTCCCCAGTGGTTCCAAAGGAATCTATGTTCACTAGAATGACAAGCATTCACCCCACCATTTGGTGGTTATATGCTTGGCTTCCCCTGTAGACCAGTGGTGGCCCCGGGGCCTGATCTTAGGTCTCAATAAACACTTGTTACAATGCTTTGTATTATGTCTCCAGAACAGAGATGGTCTCTTATTCCCCAGAGCACAATGTCTAGTATTTAACAAGAGTGGATTTTGACAGATACCCAGAAGATTGATTTTTTTAACACTGTACAAGGGTGGGAACAGAGAAGTAGGATAAATGAATGGTAATAGATGAAAGAACGAATAAATGGAGATCAAGGACCTATAATACCTAATTGAGCTGGCACCCACTTCATCTGGCTCTATCATTTATTAGCTATATGAACCTAGGCAAAGTACATTAACTCTCTTTTTTTTATGTTTATTTTTTGAGAGACAGAGAGAGAGAGAGACAGAGAGATTTCCCAAGCACGCTCAGTGCTGCTGGCACAGAGCCAGACACAGGGCTCTAACTCACAAACCATGAGATCATGACTTGAGCTGAGATCAAGCCAGATGTTTTACCAACTGAGCCACTCAGGCACCTGAAAAGTACAATGACTCTCTAATTTTATATTGCATTATCTGTAAATTAGGGATAAAAAAGGTAGTGAGTTCTCAGGACTATTCATACAATCAAATAAACGTAAATTGCTTAGCAAGTGCCTGAAACACAGGCTGATGTTTGGTAAATTTATTTTCATCATATAGTTTTCTAAAAGCCCTCCTTCTGGACTCCTTAAAAATTTTTCTTATTAAATACTTAAAGATGCTAATGATTAAAGTAATAAGAGAGTCAACTGAGCCCATACTGAATGCTTACTATGGGCCAGTCATCCTTTATCCTTCCTTATATTGTAATATATAATCTAACAATGAGAAAGTAAGTTACAATAGTATAATAGTTTTAAGATTAATCAGGGAAAAATCATGGAGAGAGAAAAAAATACTGAGAATTCTCACTTCATAGTCAAGGCTTTTACCAAATAGGCAACACTAAAGTCAACTTCTATGAAGATAGTCAGACATTATGACCCAGTCTCCCATGTCTTGATTTTGCTAGACTTCACCTTTTCATTTTATATGTTGCCCTCCTTTACTTTTCTAGTCAATTGTGAATTCACTGAGGACAGAAATCGTCAGTCATCTTTATAGCTCTCATAGCCCTAAAGTACAGTCCACACACACACACACACACACACACACACACACACACACACTCTGAATATACAAACATAGGGAAGGTGACAAAGTACCTCCACCTAAGGTGGAAAGGGCATGGCAGACTAAAGAAGGGCCAGCCTCCGAAATAGCCTAGCCACAAGCAGATAAACTAGACCACCCAAACAGAACACAGGCTCATATTCAGAGTTACAATCCTCTCCTACAACGTACTGGATTTCTAAAATCTGTAATTCGATAGTTCGCCTCCCCTCCATCTTGAGTCGCTCCATAGCTCCACTCGGGTGTCCTTCCTCCTGAATCCTGCAGCTAGTGCCACCTTCCACTTGGATGCCTTAATTAATAGCTCTATAATGTCTGCATTCTCTGTTGGATGGAACAGTTTTTGTTCCAAAGCAATTCTTTACCTCTACGTGTTGGCAGCCTCAGCGTCAAGAGCTTCAGTAACCACCTGGAGTGGCATTCCTGAGGCCGGGCTGTCACCCCTGGAAACCCTATTTTCCTATCTTCTCCCATCACCTGGGGCCTAACTGGCGGCACAGATGGCATTTGCCCAAGCTGCTCTCTTATGCCTGGCAAAGCAACTGCTTCCTGCTCAAAGGATGGATTCAAACGTCCGACATCTTTAATCACCAGATAGTGCTTCACCCTAAGTGGCCCGTCACCTGGAGTTATTTTCCCAGTGCATCACCTGACTTGGGTGTGGAACAGGCCTGCGCATTAGTCTGGACTGGCCGGGGAGGCTGAGGTTACGACATACCTGATAGAAATTACAATACTTGAAAACTTGTTATGCAGGAGATTCAATACAAAGCACTACATAAACAAGCACTGGGTGTTATATGGAAACCAATTTGACAATAAACTATTAAAAAACTAAAATGCAAATTTAAAAGCCAAAAAACAAAAAACAAAAAAAAATTATCTTTTTCTCCTAACAATAGAATAAGGAAATCGTGCCAACTTTATGAATGAGGAAACAGGCTCCGAGAAGTTAAGTCTGGGTTAACATCAAGGTAAGAGGTCCACAGAGTGTCAAAGAAGGGAATCCATGTAGGTGAATCTGACTATGGAAATCCCTGCTCTTTCCACCCAGTAGCCTTGACACCTATGCCTAGGAGCGCCGAGGCAGCTCTGTGCCATGGGCCAAAAGTTACTGAAATGTAGTATGCACATGGGAAAATTAGATCCTTACTGGAAAAACTTGTTCATGAAGAGAAAAATGAAGAAGATATTCAGTTGGAAATGTAAAATAGCTGTCGTTTGAGCATACCCTCTGAACCCATCACGGAGAAACAATGATGCCTGGTTATCTTCATCCTTCCCTAGAAGCCCTATCGTTCTGAGCAGAGAGCTCCAAGGGTCTTTGTATAACAGAAGCCTTAGAAGCTGGAGACAGTGGCTCCACTGGTATAGAGAGCACTGGAGAGATGCGGAGGCCAGGCCATCTCTGATCTCGTTCCTCATTTGCTTACCATTAGGATTTGCTTATTTACATTCCAGGATAATGCGGGACAGGCAGATGTGCCTGCAGTCAATGAAAGCTTATTCATCTAATTTTTTTTTAATGTTTATTTCTCAGAAGGAGATCCTGAGTGGGGTAGGGGCAGAAGAGAAGGAGACAGAATCTGTAGCAGGCTCCAGGCTCCTGAGCTGTCACAGAGCCCTACTCAGGGTTCAAAACTATGAACTGTGAAATCATGACCTGAGGCAAAGTCCAATGCTTAAACTTGATGGACTGAGTCACCCAAGTGCCCCCAGAGTCTTCTAGTCTTAGTGTTTCTCTGTTAGAAGTTTCTCTGTAACTAACCTACTGTAAGGACAGGTAAACCTCTAGCCTCACAGCCTCTTCCTGGGGGGCCCGAGGTGTGGGAAACAGGAACCAGAGCCAAGATGGTTCTCTGGATGCAGCTTCTGTACAAACCATGGATCTCTAACCTAGAGTCTAGTGTCTTCTTTTAGTACACTGTGCATAAAATGCTCAAGCTAACGTGTTCACTTATCAGCAAGGTAGTTTGAGAGCCTTCCCAGTGTCAGAAAAGGCTCTCAAAGTCGGGTCCTAGACCAGCTGCATTGGAGTCACCTGGGAACTTGTTAGAGAAGCAAACTTACTAGGCCTCGGCTGAGATCTACAGAATCAGCAATTCCAGGGCTGGAGCTCAGTAATTTATTCTTTAATAAGCCTTGAGTAATTTTGACACACAATAAAGTTTATGAACCACTGAAACATACTTTATTTCTGGTTATAATCATTCTACTTGACAGTGTCCTGCTAACAAATTCCTTTAGAAAGAACACCCAAGAGATCTATCTATAAAACATTTTGGATTTCTTAGAAGAAATCACTGTGTGTTTTGAGTTTTTATTAATAAATTCCCTAATGTACTACAAACTCTACATTTATGACCATGATTTAGCACCACTCAGAAGAGTTTCCACAATTATCATTACTTAGTTGAGCCAAAATTAAATAATATATATTGAGCATCTATGAAAATCTCATTCTGTCAAATAATCTCTAAGTTGAAATATGTTGCTTTAAAGAACATACTAACTTTTTAGTTGTGATTGATCTTAAAAATACTCAGCATATATTAAAAAGAATGAAAAAATTAAAAGTTATTAACATCTGTTCTGTATGTTTCCAGAATGTTTTTATCAAAAAAAAAAAAAAAGTTACCCTAGGATAGTATCAGCTATCAGGTTTTAATAGCTATATAACATTCTTATAAACTATAATTTGTTTCTAACTAATCCATCCTCTATTGTACACTTTAAAAGTTTATGTGTTTTGGGGCACCTGGGTGGCTCAGTCAGTTAAGCGGCTGACTTTGGCTCAGCTCATGATCTCACGGTCTGTGGGTTCAAGCCCTGCATTGGGCTCTGTGCTGACAGCTCAGAGCCTGGAGCCTATTTCTGATTCTGTGTCTCCCTCTCTCTCTCTGGCCCTTCCAGGCTCACACTTTGTGTGTGTCTCTCTCTCAAAAATAAACATTAAAAAAATTTTTTTAAATAAATAAAAGTTTATGTTTTTAAAAACTTTTTGCAAAATATATTACAGATAAGTCTAAGTAATTCCTTAGGATAAATTCAATTGGAAAATTATTAAAACTAGTAAGAGATCAGTAAATGTTTATTTACAAATTATCAGCCCATATACCAACAAAATCCACTCAGACCACTGGAAGGAAAAATGATCTCATTTGTAATATATTTTCTTTTCCATTTGTGTGATAAAGCCTTGCCTGTGTCTTTATTTGCAAAAAGTATGTTGTTTCAGATGAGCCTTTTATGCAAAGCATGTAAGTGTTGCTTTTTAATTCATTCTAAGAGGGTTTGTCTTTTAAGAGGGAGAGTTAATCCACAAAAATGACAGTATTTGGCTTTTGTCTTATTTATGACTTTGTTGATTATTTTATTGCATATCATTTTTTGCCTTACTTTGCTAAAATAATGAAGTTAAAAAATCCTCAACCACTTATAAATTATGCGTATCAGTTATATTCTATGATGGTTTATCCATAAATTTAAAAACACTTGACTAGCAATAGCACATGTAAGATATAATCTTGAGTAGAATTTTATACACTGCTGTCTTCACACCTCTTCCCACTCTGCATGCAAACACGCCCACAAACACAGATCCCGTCCCCCTCCCGAGTATACAGTTGAAAAAATCTTGTGTTTCTTCTCCAGAAATCCTTTTTTAGATTTGCTTTAATCTTCGCACCCACATTAAAAACAATAAATGCTTACACTTGATTCTGAGCCCTAACATTATTACTGCTCACCACCATTTCTGCTCTAAAATGTATATCCTTTCAGAGAATGTTTAGATCGGGTCACAGAGTTCCTCAGGGGTATTATTCATGTTATTATACGTAGATGTTATACACTATGAGTCCTGACATGTCAAAACATATTTTCTTTTGTCATCACCTTAATGATAGGTTTATTCTTGATCCGTAGCAATTTTTTATATATTCTTGCACATCAGGGTCTCTGTTCTCTTTTGAGAAAGCACCCCCCCAACTCCCACTTCCAAAGTTAGGCTTGCTTTTTTTCCTCCATTCTATTCTCAGATCAAAGGTTACCTTCTTTGCTGACCACCCAATCCAAAGATACTCATCTGACTCCATTATTTTATCCTATTTAGTTTTCTTCATGGCACTTACCACTGAGTGAAATGATCTCATTTATATAACGATAGACAGTTTGTTTCCAACCACTAGAATTTAAGAGCTGGAGCCTTTTGTATTTACTGGTTTCTAGGTCTCTGAATAGTGACTCGTCCATAGATGCTAAAGAAACAAAGAAAGGAAGGGAGGAAGGGAAGGAGGGAGGGAGGGAGAAAGGAAAAGAGAGTGAAGACAGGAAGGAGGAAGGAAGGGAGAGAGAGGAGGAGGAAGGAAAGGAGGGAGGGAGGGAGAAAGGAAAAGAGAAAGAAGGGAGGGAAGACAGGAAGGAAGGAAAGAAGGGGAGAAGGAAGGCAGGAAGTCTAGTTAGTCCAAAATTAGTAGCTCAGCTGAATGGCTTATGTTCATTTCTTTTTGTCTGAGCCAAAAGAAGAGAAAGGTTTTGTTCTCTCCTTTCGTTAGTAACTTAAGTAGCCAGGTTAATGTGGAGAAGGAACCAAACTGTAAGCAGAGAGTAGGGAGCTGCCGTAGGGAGCTCTATTCATCAAGGCAGAATATTTGCCTACGTCTGTGCTGACCATCAATCCACAGCTGAGAGTGGCCTTGGCAGAAAGCTTCCTCTTCTGGTCTCTGGTCAGGTTTGCCTCTTTTAGAACAGTGAGGGCTTAGGCTGCTGGAACTCCACTTTTCTTGCTCCAAACTGTCTAATATTAATAGTAAGGACAAGACTGCTTACTCACCAACTAGATCTATGTAAAGAAAGGACACTGGTGTGGCATACCTTCATTTCCTGCCAGGACTCTATAAAGTTTCAATTATGTAAAGCAGAATACTTTACATAATTGAATAAGCAGAACACACAAACATATATACATGTATATAGGTATATGTAAGATAAAACCTAGAGTAGAATTTTAGACACTGCTTTCCTCATACAGACTATGAATATATATACACACACACATCATGTCCAGTACATATCAGTAATTTGTCCAGAAAAGATCATAAGGTATGCATATATGTGTAAGTATATGGATGTGTATATGCTTATGTATGTAGATTCAGAAATACATACATACTTTGAATTTTGAGGATTTTAAAATTGCATTCATCTCATAAATGTACTATCAATAAAATGAGCATGTATCAGAAAAAATCAATTTCCAAGCATATATAAAGAACTCCTACAACACAAGAAACTGATTTTAAAAATGAGCAAAGGACAAGATTAGACATTTTTCCAAAGAAGGTTTACAAGTAGCCCAAGAGCATATGAAAAGATGCTCAACATCAGTAATCATTAGGAAGTGCAAATTAAAATTACAGTGTGATTCCATTGCACATCCACGAGGACGGCAACTATCAAAACAAAATGAAACAACAAGGGTAGTCAAGGATGTGGAGCATTAGAAACACGCATTGCTGGTGGGGACATAAAATGGTGCAGCTGCTATGAAGACGGTAGGGTGGTTTCTCAAATGACCATAAAATTACCAGATGATATAGCCATCCCATGTCTCCATACTCATATTTTGTTCTTTCCATTAATACTGCAGTAGCTCCTTTAAGCAAATGTACTCTAAAAATTACTATCTTACTATTTTAAATAGAACTGGTTAAACTGTAGTCATTGTTTATTTGCTAACATAACTCATCCTAACATTATATACTTCTCTCCTCACCCACTCCTTATAGCATTCATGTACTGAATCCATGCATTCATGCATTTCATTCATTCAATAAATACTTCTGTTTTTATCATGTGCCAGGCCCCATGGTGGGGACACAGAAGAGATAAAGAATTCATGAAGCTTGTAATCTGGGTGTGCATGTCCGGGATGGGGTGGAAGGGCATTCAGGGGGAGCAGATATGGAAGACAGAAGGGAGACAGCAAACGTCCACCCAGAAGAAACAAGAACAGGAAATACCACAGGTTACAACTCATCCATAAAGACACACATTTCATATTTATGCTGTCCCAGGTGATTCTCCCAACAATTTTACAAGTACTACTATTTGTCCCAGTGTGACAAATGATACAATCTTGTTCAGAGAGGTTCAATAATATTCTATCTAAGAGTCAAAGAGGTGGTGGTGATGGTGGAGGGCACTTAAGGGGAAGAGCACTGGGTGTTGTATGGAAAACAATTTGACAATAAAATATTATGGAGAGAAAAAAAATAAAAAATAAAAAAAATAAAAATAATAAAGTATCTAAGCACCTCTAGCCTTTTTGACTACACAGGCCATGTTTTTAGTCACTTTACCAAAGTAGCTAGCACTTCCAATATTGAAAGAAAACAAAAACATACCAGAGAAAGAAGACAGTGTGTGAAAACTAGGAGGAGAGTCCAGGAAAACTTGGAACTACTCCAGTTGATTTGTCAGAGAAATTTTCAGATTTGCTTTCGGGGAAGTTACCGAGTACCAGTATAGCACACCCATTCGTGGGCCACTTCTGAGACACCAGGGAGACGGGAGTTACAGAGGAGGGGACAAGAGCAACAAGACTTTGGATCTTTCAATCTGGAAAACTGATGGACAGTGCATGATGGCATTATCAAGCTGCAGGAAGGCTACTACCTAAATTCAGTGTGAAGAAAGCTTGGTGAAGAGTTGATTCACAGGTCAAATCTCCTAGGTTTCTAGGAAAGTGTTCTACAAGTAGAGTGATTGATAGACAGCCTATGTAGAAAGCAGGGAGACCAACAGTTGGCTTTCTTTTTTCCATCAGGATAGTGTCATTCCAAAAGTTTTGATGTAATATTAGAAGCATATTAAAAGAGAAAGGGGAGGTGAGGTGGAGGGGACAGAGGAAGGGCGAGGAGGAAGGAAAAATCGAAAGCTTATAGAACTATTTGGCTTTGGGGCGCCTGAGTGGCTCAGTCAATTAAGGGCCCAACTTTGGCTCAGATCATGATTTTGTCATTTGTGAATTTGAACCCCCCATTGGGCTTTGCACTGACAGAACAGACCCTACCTCAGATCCTCTGACTCCCTCTCTCTCTGCCCCTTTCCTATTTATGTGTTTTCTTTCTCTTTTCTCTCTCTCTCTCTTCTCTCTTTCAAAAACAAATATTAAAAAAAGATTTGGCATTATTTCCTTATAGTGCTTTGAAAAAATTAAATATTAAATTTAAAGGATACCGTAATGTTACATTTTTATTATTCCTTTATAATGAGTTTCCCAAATGATAGAGAATTTAGAAACTTAACTATTTTTAGTGTTTTAATTTACTGAAATTTTCTTCTCAGTCTCTTTTGGGGATTTGGTAGGTTTCAATTTACATGTTACTATAAAACCTAGTATGTGAGTTCTCTATCGGAAGGCAATTTCAATAATTTACCTGAGATTTTATTAAGTCTGTGAAACTTCATTCTAGACAAGCAGAATATCTATGCTATAGGGATTCTCTGCACAATGAGTGAGCTTTAGGTTTGTTTTTCCTTTGCAATAGCATGTAATTTTAATTTGGAAAGGCATGCCAGCTGACTTCATAATAGAATCACAAAAAATGCAAATAAAGAGCCATTTTGGTGCTAATAAGTAAAACCACCAAATTAATAAACTAGGAATTTTAGATTTTATGCAGTTAGCCTACCTTTGAGCACCAAAATGCTTTCGGAGTGTATTAACATGCTGTAGGAGACACACACACACTGTGTCCGGGTTGTCCTGGAAAGAATGCATTCCTAAAGACAAATTTCATCAAGAATTGAGTCTCTGTGTTACAGAGTGAAGAGTCACATGTTTCTGAAATATTCCAGAAGATTCTCCCCCTCTCCCATGCGGGGATATGCACCGCCAGGTGGCAAACTCCTACTCCTCTTTCATGTCACTTTAAGGATAGACTTTCTAGTCTGCAAAGCCTCTACAATGTCATCTCTGATTTTCACCTTTGAAATGCATCAACACATTCATTTGGCAAATATTTCTTCATATACACATGCATTCAAAGGGCCATAATTTAAGAAACTATCCCATTCAAAATTGCACAAAAAAACCCCAAAAAATACCTAGGAATAAACCTAACCAAAGATATAAAAGATCTATACAATGAAAACTATAAAAAAAACTTATGAGGGAAATTGAAGAAGACATAAGAAATGGAAAAACGTTCCATACTCATGGATCAGAAGAATAAATATTATTAAAATGTCATTACGACCCAAAGCAATCTACACATTCAATGCAATCCCCATCAAAATTGCACCAGCATTCTTCTCAAAGCTAGAACAAACTATCCTAAGATTTGTATGGAACCACAAAAGACCCCAAATAGACACATTAATATTGAAGAAGAAAACCAAAATGGGAGGCATCACAATCCCAAACTTTAGCCTCTATTACAAAGCTGTTATAATCAAGACAGTATGGTATTGGCACAAAAACAGACACATAGACCAATGGAATAGAATAGAGAACCCAGAATTGGACCCACAAATGTATGGCCAATTAATCTTTGACAAAGTAGGAATGAGTATCCAACGGAAAAAAAAATAGCCTCTTTAGCAGGTGGTGCTGGGAGAAATGGACAGCCACATGCAACAGAATGAAACTAGATCACTTCCTTACACCATACACAAAAATAAGCTCAAAATGGATGAGGACCTGAATGTGAGACAGGAAACCATCAAAATCCTAGAGGAGAAAGCAGGAAACAGCCTCCTTGACCTCAATCGCAGCAATTTCTTATTTGACACATTCCCAAAGACAAGGAAATCAAGAGCAAAAATGAACTATTGGGGCCTCATCAAGATAAAAAGCTTCTGCGCTGCAAAGGAAACAATCATGAAAACTAATAGGCAACTGACAGAATGGGAAAAGATAGTTGCAAATGACATATCAGATAAAGGGCTAGTATCCAAAATCTACTAGGAACTCACCAAACTCTACACCCAAAAAACAAATAATCCAGTGAAGAAATGGGTAGAAGACATGAACAGACACTTCTCCAAAGAGGACATCCAGATGGCCGACAGGCACATGAAACGATGCTCAGCGTCACTTGTCATCAGGGAAATACAAATCAAAACCACACTGAGATACCACCTCACACCAGTCAGAGTGGCTAAAGTGAACAAATCAGGAGACTATAGATGCTGGCAAGGATGTGGAGAAATGGGCACCCTCCTACACTGTTGGTGGGAATGCAAACTGGTGTAGTCGCTCTGGAAAAAAAGTGTGGAGGTTCCTCAAAAAATTAACAATAAAACCCCCTATGACCCAGCAATAGCACTATTAGGGATTTACCCAAGAGATACAGGAGTGCTGATGCATAGGGGCACATGTACCCCAATGTTCATAGCAGCACTCTCAACAATAGCCAACTTATGGAAAGAGCCTAAATGTCCATCAAATGATGAATAGATAAAGAAGATGTGGTTTATCTATACAATGGACTACTACATGGCAATGAGAAAGAATGAAATCTGGCCATTTGTAGCAATATGGATGGACCCTAAGGGTATTATGCTGAGTGAAATAAGTCAGGCAGTGAAGGACAGATACCACATGTTTTCACTCATATGTGGAACAGGAGAAACTTAACAGAGGACCATGGGGGAGGGAAAGGGGAAAAGAACAGTTGGGGAGAGGAAGGAGGCAAACCATGATAGACTCTTGAATATTGAGAACAAACTGAGGGCTGATGGGGGTGGGGGAGAGGAGAAGGGGGTTGATGGGCATGGAGGAGGGCACTTGTGGGGATGAGTGCTGGGTGTCATAGGAAACCAACTTGATAATAAGCTACAAAAGGAAAAAATTACATATATAAATGTATATATTTATATAAATATCAATTATATTTAAAATTACATATATTAAAATTTATATCTATTTCTATATAGATATTATAGATGTCACATCTTTTTTTTATCCATTTATCTATGAGGGGACACTTGGGTTGCTTACATATCTTGGCCACTTTAAATACTATTGCAATAAACATAGGGGTGCATATAAAACAACAACAACAACAAAGGGCCATCATTTAAGCCTTGCCAAATACTGTACAATATTCTAGACAGTTTACATATTTTTTAAAATTTTATATGTAACACTCTTCTAGTAAATTTTTATCTGCGTAACATAGAAGAAAACTAAGGCTTGGAGGAGTCATGTCACTGAAGTTGAGAATGGCAGAACCAGGCTCTGGAATCCATGCTCTTTGCGCTGTGGCCTGTCATTGCTCTGCACACCAGTAATGAACTTGAGGGTTTCCTCTATGCCAGTCCTTATATTACATGTTAAACATCTGCCATTCTGTTTGGACCTTAACACAAATTGATGACCAAGGCACTGTTATTACTTATATACACACATCAGGAGTCTGAGGCTTCCTGAGTCTAAGTGACTTGAGGAAGGTCACCCACCTGACAAGTGGCCAAGGGGGCGTGTGCCCTCAGGACTGTCCTGTCCTGAGCCAGAGTTCTTCTCTACTGCAATGTCGCCTGTGTTCCACATTTAAACTGCTCACTGACTAAACATCTACACCCACATAGAGGTACCCTATCGCTGTGTGCCAATTGCTACTCAGTACTTAGTAAATATAAATTTATTGGAAACCACACAAAAAGTAGTCAATAAATATGCCTGAAACATAAAATACTGATCAAAACGACTATATCTACTCTTTATAGTAATTCACATGCCGTAAGCTGTAATAGTTACCTCCAGTGATGTTTTCAATTTTATGGAAGATAAATCAAACCAGAAAACCAAAGTTAAAAGAGAACAGTATTTTTCTGCCATGTGTAGAGCTTTAAACACCTTACCGTTTTTTTTTCCCCCCCAGGTTCAGGGAAATCATAAACCTTTCCATCAGATTAACGAAACTGTAGGGACTGCCCCTGAGAGCATTCCACAAAAAATGAGAAAAGTAAGATCAGGCTGTGTTCACAAACTACAAGATTTAAATTTGCACACATAGTAATAGATCTATTACAGAACTTCAAAAGTAAGGGAAGAAAAAGGAAAAGAACAGTTAAGGGACAACTTCCATTTCTATGTGAAAATCTGGCAGAAAACCTAATTAACCAAACAAAAAGCCTCAGGCAAAGGAGCTGCTATCACACTCTTTGCCAAATAAAACGAACTTCACCTTTTAAAGGCTCCAGCTCCATTAAAATAAGTTATTAAACAGTAAGACATGTGGAATCCAAGCCTTTTAATGATATAGAGATCAGGCAAACGTATAATTGCTTCATTCATCAGCAAGTGAATTGAAAAGAAACACCTTCTGATCATTACAACTGAGTCATATAAATATATTTGATGCCGTGTAAAATTATGCATACAGACATTCCATAAACTAGACCTGTACAGTGATCAGGTTAGAGATTGGTAGTCAAGACAAGACAGCATATCTGGTTTCATTTTCAATTCAAGACTTGGTTAAGCAGTACACAGTACACTTTCTGACAACAGCATTCACTGAAAAAGCATAATTTTCTCAACAACGCTTTGGGCTCTAATGAAGAAAGTTCCATCATATCCCATGTACACTGGGCCTTTAAGCCACTCAGGGAAATGAAAATAGTGCCACAGGAAGAAGACTCAATATATGGGAGAATATAAGCCACACACTGAATTTTGTGGGTCAGAGGAGAAAAGTCTTCAAATGCTAAGGTAGTTTTCAAAAGCAAGAGGGGATGATAGCATTAGCACCGAGTTTTGCAGTTCTGATGGGATTGGGGAAAGTCCAAGCACAGGCATGGATGAGTAGGTCAAGTCTCATCCATGTTGGATTAAGCTAAGCACTTTATTCTAGAAGCTAGCCCCTGACTTCTCCACAACTTGAATTACAGAATGGAGACACGAAGAGAAATTAAACAATGTTGAGTTATTTCATTTTTATTTCCTTACCCAACATCTTTAAGATTGGTGGAGAACATAAGAGAATTACTAAAACCAAGGAGGCACCATGATGTGTCAAAAAAAATCAACAGCCTCGGCTTACAAGGAAAGAAGGCCAATTCTCATTCTAGAAATTTCTTACTTTTATGACCTAGGGCAACTTCATTAGTACTTCTAAACCTCTAGATAAGTTTTCTTATCCACAAGATAGGGGCAAAAAGATTCCATTCATAGCCTTTTTGAAAATGAATTTTTACAGTAATGCTTAGCTTCTTTCTCCTCGATGCCACTTCTCAAGGTCTAGAGAAGGAGGACGTATTTGCTCTGATATAGTATGAATGGTTTCTTGGACATTTGTCAGGTGTTTCCCCCTTCCCAACTACACTCAAGAGCTAAATATTTTGTGATCTGTTCATATTTTTTTGTGTGTGTGATCTATTAAAGGACAGGAGAAATGGGAAAGCCTAGGAGGAGGTATTTTGACGTCCTGTTAGAATCCCTGGGCTGCTGTTCTTACTTATGAGATGCTTCGCTAAAGTCTATATCTAGGTTTGGTCCACCTACAGTCAACCATTCCTGCGGCAAATGATGGTTCTCACAGGATAGTCCGCATTTCTGAGACCATCAATTTGGGTTTTCTTTAACTACATTCAATTATACACTTTTTTGTGTGTTCATTCTCTTTATAACCCTGGTGTGTGTGTGTTAATGTGAGTACACATATATGTTTAGTTAACTTGGTGTTTTTGAAGTTGAAAATCTGCAATGAAGTTTCATCTGTAGTCTTACCCAGGACATTTCCCATCTCTTTTGCTATGATCAACTCATCTGTCATGTCCTCAAGCCTTCCTCAACCAATTCCACTCCTCCAATTAGATTAGATGTCCCATTCATGTGATTTCCTAATACCTTGAGCACATCTTTAATGTGTTCCCCCAAAGCATAGATGTTGTTATATTCATTCCTGCACTAGGCTGTGAGTTCTTTGAAAGCAGGAACCATCTGTTTCTCCTCTTTGTATACTGGGTTTAGTTGTCTGGCATGTAGTGAGGTGGCTCAGTATGTAAGAATGCAAGATACTTTATCTAGAAGCAACAAAACTGTCACGCCTTACATTAACATTTAAATAGTAAATGTTATACCGTCTATCAAAGCAAAAGATTTCATTCATTCCTGCTTCAATGCTTCTCCAACCTATTCTCCAATGTCAGAGTGCCTCCCTGTCCCAGGATCTCTCTAATCCTAAGTCCCACAAACTATCTTGGGCATTCTCTCTTGGGTTCAATTCATTCAAGTTCTTTACTTAGCTCATTAAATGTACATTTACTCTATCCTTGCATGTTAACAATTCTGACATTTCTCCCCTTAAAGATTAAGTCTAAAGAGAAAAACAACTCAAAAAATGCTCAGCATTGAACAAAGGAAGCCTAAGTATTACTCAAAGTATGATGCCAGAGCCTTAGGTCCAAGCATCCTACTTAGTAAAGAAGTGCTCTCCCTTTGGGCAAAATCCATCTGTCTGAGTGCTCCTGGGTACTAACTTGAGAAGAACTATTCATTATTTTATTGCATACAGCTAAACTTTGACAAAGGCAAAATCTTTTTTACCCTCTAATTCATAAAACCTCCTAATTTACACATCAGCCTCACTTTTTTTTGCAATGCCCACTGAGATAATTATAGTGGTTGTTTCACTTCTGTCTGCTTTATTTAGATAATAAGCCCAAAAGGCCAGGAATGTCTTTGCAATTTCTATCTATAGCACTGAATACAATATGTATGAACAACATTTGTGAAATATTAATACTAGGTTTTTAATGTCTTTTTGTAACAAATCCTTATGAACAGTCTAGAGGCAATGTTGGAGTCATGTTATGTTTATTTTCTTCTTGAGATTTCTATATTGATTTCAACATGAGAAATTATAGGCCATTGTGTGTATCATTTAGAATTTTCTCAAACACTTTTAGCAGTGCAAGACTGGTACTAAATCCTACATTTGAATCATGCATCTGGTTTCTCTAGATCCAATGACAGTAATTTCATAAAATTTTATCTAAGGAATAGCTCCCTAGTAAGAGCATTTTTGGGGCTTTTCCTTTGTCAGGCATTGTTTTAAGTGATTTACAAACCAAAAATAATTAATAAGTGTTTTAAAATTTGATCAGTATCTCAAAAGTAAGCAAGAGGCAAATCCAGGATTTGAGCACAGATTGATTGTAACATGTATAGTCTTAACCATCATATCCTCCACTAGATTTATACTATAGTAAGAGAGGAGGTACTTTAGTTTTTAAAAATGGAGTTAAATCATAAAAACTATTAAACTTCATGGTAGTATTTATAGTCTTAGATTTGTCAGTTTTAACACTTTTAATTTCAAATTTTGTTTTATAAGGTAACAAATTCCATATCAACATATAGAATTTGTTTTTTATTTTTATTAGTATATATATGCTCTTTTAAAAATTCATTTGCGGAGCCCATGAGTGCATACATGTAAGCATGCAAGGGAGGTGCAGAGATAGAGGGCAAAAGAGAATCCCAAGCAGGCTCCACACTGTCAGCACAGAACCAAAAGAGGGGCTCCAGCCCATGAATCATGAGATCATGACCTGAGCCAAAATCTAGAATGAGACGCAGAACAGACTGAGCAACTCAGGTGTGACAATATGTAAATGCTGTTAAAGTGCAATAACACCCTTGGAAAATCTGTTTAGGAAAAGTAAAAGTATTTTATTAATGAAATCTCCATAGTAGCATCTTGGTATTAGCTAGACAAGCATGCATGTCTGTACATGTGCACACAAGCTCCTTCAAGCTCTTCTTTTTCACATTTTACTTCCCTTCTTTCCTAGAGTTCTAAAGGTTATTAAAAATGCTCACTTATTCTTCAGCTGAAGAGTTCTGTTTGTATGATTTTCTGTATGTTGTATTCAATCATCCAGCAAGTATTTTTTGATTGGAATGTCCATGGTGCTCGGCATACACTGGTAAAATAACAGAAGACAAGTTTCGTATGGACCTTACACCCTAGTATCAGAAGACAGACAACAAAAATAGATATAATGAATAAGTAACTTCTCTGGTAGGTTGGATAGGGGCATATTCTATGGAATAAAGAAAAAATAGAGCTGGGTTAGTTGATAGAAAGTTCTGGGTAGTGAGAGTTGATTAAATAGGGTGGCCTGAGCAGCTATCTTCGAGAAAGATGATGTGAAGGAAGAGAAGGAGTCAGCCATGCAGTAGTAGAAGGGAAGTGCATTGTGGCCAGTCAAGAATATTTTAATTATTTATAATGGATTATAAAAGCTTATTCTTGTTAAAGAAAACTTGAACTGTAATAAACTAGACTGACCATTCATCAGCCCAAGACAGTAATCATTTCTTTTTTGCAAATGGACTCTGGCTAGAAGCGTATTTGAGGTCAGAAATTCACCAGGATTTCCTCTGAACCAAAAGAGAGGTACCCAATTGGGAACTGTGAGAGCAAGAAGTCAGCAGATGGGCTCCTGAATTGATGGCATTTACTATTACTACAAACTGAAAAAGAACTGGTAACAAGTTGAACTTAACCAAAGATTAGGCCTTAAGAATGGTTAGAGAGGATACTGCAAGGACATGCAATAAAGAACGTGAAAACAAAGAAGTGGCTAGAACTGGATGGGAGCAGTACTCACCAAGATTTCCGTGATGGATAAAAGTGGGTCTGTTAGAGAAATGGAGTCTGCAGCCCAGATGGAGAACCATCCCCATAGTGGGGCCAGAGTTGGGGGGAGTAGTTTCAGAAGCCAGCTCCTAGATTTACCATCCTCACAAGAGTAGAGAGAGAGAGGAGGACTCTTTGTGGGAGGAAAGACCTATCTTCCTCATGCAAAGGTAAATGGGGTAAAGCCTAAAGCCCTCCATTAAAAAAAAAAAAATTAGAAGCCGATTTTTGAAATCCCTGAGCTTTAACTGAAATCTGAGAAAGTTGACATCAAATTGATTCAGGGTTAGGTAAGCAGCTTCCAAGGTCTAGAAACTATGTGTGGAAAACACCTCATGCTACATGATAATGCAGTGCGATTGGAAAAGGGCCACCCAGAATTATACACCAAGTAAGTAATGCTTTGAAGACTTCATAAGATTTCATGAACCTTTGTAAATGGCCCAAATTGCAAATTTCTGATGTGTGGTATTGTCATTTATTTCTCAACTCAGAGTATTACTTCCTCCAAGAAGGCTTCTCAAATCCCCTGCTACATAAACTTGCTTGACATTACAATCTCATGGGATTTCTAGAATTGTAATGGAAATATCAATTATGTAACAGTGATGTGCACGGCAGGTATCTCCTTCTAAAATAAAAGCTTCATAAGGCCAAGAACCAGATTTGTTGGTCTTACTTCCCACTATTTCCCCAGCACTTAGCCCAGTAACTGGATAAAACAAATACATAATAAATGTTCCTCAAATGAGTCAATGAGGACATCCAGAAAACAGTGGCACAGAGTGACTCTGACCTAAAATGTAGCCAATTATTTTAGTGGGCTATAGCATAGGAGTGTGGTCAAGAGAAAAGAAAAAAATAAAAACAAAAAGAAATGGAAGAGATAACAGAAGACCCAATGTCTACAGAGATAAAGAAAACGTACTGATTTCAATATTTAAAACACAGTTGTTCCTTTATGGTTTACAGAGGAACAATATAGGAAATATTTATCTGAAGAACAATATCTGTATTTTTCCCAAAAATTAAATTTGGGGAATTAAATTAAAATTCATTCTCCATGATGCTCATATTCTCCATAATAGAGGCAATAGAATAGAGGCATAATTGAAGGCAAGCTTATAAGCCCCAAACCTGAAATCAAATCACTGGGGTAGCCTCCAGTTCTATCCCTTACTAGCTGGACAAGCTACTTCATTATGATTTCCTCATCTGCAAAATGGGGATACTAGTTAAGAATGGAGTTACATACATATGTGAAGTGCTTAGAGTAGTAGCTGGTGTAAGGTAAACTGGTATGCATTTATCATTATTTTTGCTCTTATCTACATACTCTTAATAATATGGATTCTACACACTACCATGCTACTATCTAGACATTTGACAATGAAATGTGAAATGCTTACCTGCCCTAACAAACACTCTCAGCATTTGGTAATTTCTTTCCTCTCTTAATGAGCTTTATCTTTTTTTATAGAAACTTTTTGACAGAACATTTCTACAAATTCTACTTGTAGAAACAGACAAAGGAAAAGTTCTAATCTTTAAGGTATTATGCATTGAATGCTATTTATTATGCTTATAATTACCAATTCATTGTAATTATACCTCTTAAATCAATCTGACAGTCAATTAACTAAAGTGATTTTCAAAGTTAACTAATGAAACAATTCAGCCCAGTTAACAGATGTTAAAGAAAAATGAAAATACATAAACCTTATCTCTAATATTTATATGATATATCATAACTTTTTTACTCTGATGTAGGAATGCATGAAGCAGCACACTATTAGGCACAAGGTAGGTGATCAATAAATATTGATCGAATGAATAAATGGTTGAATGGATATTTCCTATGTGATGGGCTAAGCAGCTCATCGAATGATTGAGACCTGTCACTACTGAACATAGTCCTCATTACTCTATCATAGGCTCTTGATATAAACATGGAAGGACAAATATGAAAGAATGGATAAAAACCTTTAAAAAACTTCTATTGCTATCTAGGACTTTTTCTACTAGTTGAAAATAGGATTGATTAAAGGGAAATCAGAAGAAGCACATTTTCTGTGCCCAACGGAATCCATCTATCAATATTCTCATCTAAGTATTTTTCATCAAGGTTGGGCAGCCCATGTTTATTTGTCTATGTATTATATAGCACTGTGCATTGTGAAAGCAATAAGAATAACAATCTCACATGGGTATTATAATAAATAATGACTCATTTAAATGCTACATTGGATATAAAAATATCACAAGCTTTATTCACTATGCACAGGCATACAATACAGAGGAGGAGGGTCTCTGGCTTATAATAGCTCTCATCCTGTGATAAAGCTTTTACAGGGTAGATGAGGAAGACAGGAATCAGGCAAGCCTAGGGGGCACAGCTGTAAGTAGCAGTCCTCCTTCAACTTCCACTCTGGCACAGTCTTCCTCGGAGATAGCCTCGATACTGTTCTCTTCCCTGCTAGGACTGTGCCCTGGAGCACCATGGAGGAGCAGAAGGGTCTCCAAGGACACAACACAACACTGACACAGCCCAACCATGAATACAGGCACAGTCCTCTGCCACTGCACTGTGTGTGTACAGCTGTAGCCACATCCTGACTATGTCAGGAAGGATGCAAGGCACTCGAGCTGAACGTGTATCAAGTCCTGGCTCTATTCTGCAGCCCAGTTATGAAGAAATGATCAAGACCAACCTTTTCTAAGTTCCGTTGGCTACCCTGTACCACAATCTGACCATTAGGTCCATGACTTTTTCCCCATGTCCATATCCCTTCTGAGCTTCCAAGTTTATGTAGGGTGGGAATCTTTTTTTTTATTGTCACCCGCAACCCCCTTCTAGGGATTCAGTGAGTTTAAAAAATTTGAAGTGGTGCATTTTCTACTATGAATCCCTTTCCTACCCCACCGATCTCACTGCATGACCTTACTCAAGCCTACTGGCTAGGTTTACACAGAGATATCCAAGACATGAGCAACCCTTAAGGGGACATGACACTTTCCAGGTTTTACTATTTATATATAAAATTTTATAGAGCATAGGAAATAAGGCACACTTCTACACTTTGTGTTTCGTACACATGATCAGAGTCATACGATTGGCCTTAGTCATTGCTGCTCTTCTCTATCACCTGTTAGGATGCCTGTTCATTACTTGCTGTTGGACGTCTGTCACTGACATTCACCAGGTTAACAATTGTCATCTGGTACCATCTCTCCAACTCATATAGTCTGCTGACTGGGCTAGACTTATTTGGACTTGTTTTCTCTGCTTTAACAACACTGGACAGGTCATGACGAATCATAACATCACGTAGAAATAGAGACGTTGCCATCATATTAAAGTAGTATATATAAAGATACCATGGCACGTAATTACCGTTGAAAATGTACTCAATGTAGTTTCCTATATAATCTAACAATAAAGGAGTCTATTTCTTTCTCTATTTTCAGCGCCTGAAGTTGAGATTGAAAGGATTAGAGGGAAAATATGTTTTCCAGGGCTCCAAGGTCAGTTTTTCATGAATAATTCTTTCTCTGTACTTTACTGATACTAACAAGTCAGCAAGCTAACAAGCTCCCCTAGAGTGAATTGCATACTCCCTACTCACCTATGATTTTGTTTCCACATAAGTACCTCTCTTTTTTTCCCCTCTCTCAAAGTATAGACACAGGATGGAAAGGAAGGAGCTGAGGAGTAATTAGAACTCAATCCCACAGATGATCAAACAGAAACGTTAACAGTTGTTGCAGTTGAGACCATATAGAAAAGTGAATAAAATATATAACAAGAACCAAAAGTTATCCTTTAAAAAGGAATAGCTCTCTGCTTACGAGCAAGTAATATTAAAAAGGAAAGCCCTGGTTAAAAAGAAAACCTATCATAGCATCCTGACATGGCCAATGGCTCCAATAGGTCCCAAGGTTCTTTTTATCTCAGACATCACTAAGGTAACATTTCCTGGGTGGTTTTGCCATCCTTCATTTGAAGGAAAATTCAGGGCATTTCTACTGCTTCACACAGCAAGACTTACAAATCTTTCTGGAGAATAAGAATTATTAAGATATGAACAATTGAGCCATAAAACTGCACTGTGTGAAAGACAGAAGGAAATCTGAAAATGGTAACATATTATAATCAAGCCCAATTCAAATGCAGGCAAAATTTAAAACAATGCTTTAAGGCAATTCTCAATGAGCATCTTCACTTCCACAGCATGTGGTTGCATTCCAAGTGTATCTGCAGAATACACTCACAAAGGCTTTCCTGGAAGAAGATACTAAAGTTCCATCTTAAGGCAAAAAATAAAAAGTAAATACTGAGAAGAGAGCAAGGTCTGTTTTCTCTATTTTTCAAAATGTTATTTTCAATTCTCAGGTTCCTTATGAAAGGCCATCTTATATAATCCATTATATTTCAGTAATAGTAATAAAACCTCAGTGTATTTACCTGCTTAAATAAGAAAATTATATCATAATATTTTATATTTAGGTCTTAGAGTAGCTTATGTTCATTATTATATCAAAAGATATTACTACAGAACTTCTGATTAACTAGCATAGAATATTACAACAAGATAAATTTCAGAGTCTTCTTTTTTTGTGTTTTAACAAAATTCCTAACATCTGCTTGCTTCACCAATAGTTACCTCTGTTATAAAATTTTAAGTTATGAATGCATCATATGTGGATCAGCAAAGAAAATTAATAGTATTTTTATATCACATAATGTAATGCTTTTCTGAGTTTTGTAAAACATAGTGCTGTATCATCCTATTTTCTTCTGTATGATCAAATTTAAACATTCAGTGGGTATCTAACTTTGCTACATGTCGAGTGCTAAGAATGTGAAGACTAAAAAGACCAAGGACTGCACTGTCCAGTTTAGAAACAAAAATAAGTAAACCTAGCACATATAACAAGCCCACAACAGGTGTGTTAATAAATCACATGGAGGCTCCCAGGAGAATAAATTAATTTTTCCTCTTACAAAGTTATCATAGATTGTTTAAATATTTCTGCCTCCTATAACAAAGTCTGAAGATTGTGATAGAAATCAACAGGAACACAAGGTAGGGGAGAGATTTTGTGAAGGCTCAGTCAAATCAAAGGGGCAGCATTTCAAGGGAAGGGATAAAATGAGAATGAGAAGTTGACAAGAGAGGAGATTGGTCATTGTGTGCTTACATCCCTGACTGATTTGCATACTTCAGATCATAGCCACTCAAAGTTTCTCAGTAGGAGAATCACAATTTGAACTTCAGAAGCAGAACTTGGCAGCAGCTGGAGGAACTTTCAGCACCTCCCACTCTTTCCACTTCCATCTTTGCCTTCTTCCCCTTCAGTTTTGAGGCCTATGCATCTACCCCTTCTCTGGTGAATCCTGAAAATCCCCAGAGGGAACTTGACCCATCCTTGGTCTCTTCTCCCTCCTACATTCAGCCTTGTCTTTGTCATTAACATTTCCTGGTATGAATTTCATTATCAAGTATTAATTCAGTTCTGGAAGGAACACATTAAAAAAAATGGGAACACGGTAAAGAGCCATAGGGGCATTGCCCCCTAAACACAGCATGCATTGAAAGGAGGCAGTTATGAGAAAGAGTGAGATAGAGTATTATTATTATTGCTCATATTTCCATTGTTTGTCCCTCCCACGACTTTAGAGCTGTTTGCATCATTTTAGCTGGTAGACTAGAGGAAATGACTATTACAACTCAAAATATGGAAGACAATGCCTATTTGTTTTTCTTTCTAGATGCATTCAGAATAAACAGCTAAACTGGATATGCTTTTTAAAGGATTGTTGGAATTAAAGGATTATAGTTCAATAAATGAAATATCTGTCATGGTCTGGAGAATCTAACAATTCTCTTGTTCTCCTGAACACACCACCACAGTACATTCTGACTCTCTTCTTAGCCAAAGTAGTAGCAAAACAGAGGAGGAGGCAGATACATGAAGCCAGCAGGGGGTCTGTCAAATGTGGGACTTCATAATCAATGGGTCTAAGTCCCTTCCATTTTCTCTCCTATAAACACAATCAACAGCTATGATTTTAATTAATTCTTGCCCTAATTTATAATGAATTAAAGTTGCCCTTTCCAAATTAAAACAAAAAATCTGTGGTAGAAACCCTAATTAAATGTTACACACATGGGCACACACACACATACAATACCACTGCAAGAAAACAAACTAATAAGATTGAAATAAAAGACTGATCGCAGAAATAAACAGTGATTCTCAGCTGTTGTTAAAAAAAAAAAAAAGGAAAAATTCCCAGAACCATTCCTCTCCTGTATCTGTTACACATTAGAGAAATTTAATGAAGCTTTTCGGAGTGCTAAAAATAACTTTATGACACTTTTAATTCCAGAACTTTAGGATGGAAAGTGGGTATTTTTGAACAAACAGCACTAGATACAATTTTAAAAATAGTTATTAACTTTGTCATCATTCACAAAAGAAAAATATTTTAAAAGCCAATGTTATCAGTGCCTTTTTCTTATCTGTTTGAGAATTATGCAGTGAAATACAGAAATCATTTTCATTTACATTTCTAAAAATTTTTTAATTAATTTTTCTTTTATAGTTTCTTGTCAGGTTAGTTTCCATATTGTCAGGTTAGCATTTCCCAGTGCTCATCCCCACAAGTGCCCTCCTCCATGCCCATCACCCTACTTCCCCTTTCCCCCTCCCCCATCAGCCCAAAGTTTGTTCTCAGTATTCAGCAGTCTCTCATGGTTTGCCTCCCTCCCTCTCTCCAACTATTTCTCCCCCTTCCCCTTCCACATGGTCCTGTTAAGTTTCTCATGTTACATTTATGAGTGAAAACATATGGTATCTGTCTTTTCTGCCTGACTTATTTCACTCAGCATAACACCCTCGAGGTCCATCCATGTTGCTACAAATGGCCAGATTTCATTCTTTCTCATTGCCAGGTAGTATACCCTTGTATAGATAAACCACATCTTCTTGATCCATTCATAAGTTGGTGGACATGTAGGCTCTTTCCATGATTTGGCTATTGTTGAGAGTGCTGCTATGAACATTAGGGTACTTGTGCCCCTATGCATCAGCATTTCTGTACTCCTTGGGTAAATCCCTAATAGTGCTATTGCTGGGTCATAGGGGAGTTCTATTGTTAATTTTTTCAGGAACCTCCACACTTTTTTCCAGAGTGGCTGCACTAGTATACTTTCCCAACAACAGTGTAGGAGGATGCCCGTTTCTCCACATCCTCGCCAGCATCTATAGTCTCCTGGTTTGTTAATTTTAACTACTCTGAGCAGCGTGAGGTGGTATCTCAGTGTGGTTTTGATTTGTGTTTCCCTGATGATGAGTGATGTTGAACATCATTTCATGTGCCGGTAGACCATGTGGATGTCCTCTTTTGAGAAGTGTCTGTTCATGTCTTCTGCCCATTTCTTCACTGGATTATTTGTTTTGTCAGGTGTGAAGTTTGGCGAGTTCCTCGTAGATTTTAGATACTAGCTCTTTATCTAATATGCCATTTGCAACTATCTTTTCCCATTCTGTCAGTTGCCTATTAGTTTTCGTGATTGTTTCCTTTGCAGTGCAGAAGCTTTTTATCTTGATGAGGCCCCAATAGTTCATTTTTGCTCTTGATTCCCTTGCCTTTTGGGGATTTGTTGAGTAAGAAATTACTGCAGTTGAAGTCAAAGAGATTGTTTCCTCTTTCTCCTCTAGGGTTTTGGTGGTTTCCTGTCTCATATTCAGGTTCTTCATCCATTTTGTGTTTATTTTTATGTATGATATAAGAAAAAAATTTTCTTAATGTTTACTCATTTTTTAGAGAGAGCTAGCAAGCAAGAGTGAGGAGCAGAGAAAGAGAGAAACACAGAATCTGAAACAGGCTGCAGACTCTGAGCTATCAGCACAGAGTTCATCATGGGGCTTTAACTCATGAGCCATGAGATCATGACCTAACTTGAAGTTGGATGCTTAACTGACTGAGCCAACCAGGGACCCCCAAAAATCATTATTAAAGTATAAAATCAATTTTCATATTATCAGCATTTATATTCACTGTAAACTTATAAACCTATGAGTATTAATAGAAGTTAGTAGAAATAATTTTCACAGGATCAATCTGTGTTAGCCATAAGAAATATTACATAAAGTATTATGATGTACCATCATGATTATTTTACCAGTTACTAAGCTTAGTGTTCATGGTTGAAAGCATTCCATCACTGAAAATGAGAAGCAACTGTGGCAAAATACCCAGCAGCTTCAAGTCTGGGGATGGGAGCAATTGGTCATGTCCTTTTAATTATGGTGAAAAACAGCAAGGCTCCTCCTTGAGTTTATCTCAAGGATAGACTCCTTGAGAGTTTAGCACTAGCAACTTGTAACTTCACATAGCCTCCACCCCACAGATCACACTCACTTTAAAATCAGACTAAGAGAGGATACTAATGACTTCCAAATTTGATAATATTCATCTGGACACTGAATACAGCTTTTGAGCACTCCAAGAAGAGCCGGAGAGAAACAAGAAGTCATCTGGGGAAAATACTAAACCAATTCAGTTCAATAATTGAAAATAATAATGAGAATTCAAAAACTGTTATAAATACATTCTACATTTTACCAGGTAGGACTTCCCTTGATTCTAGGTATTATGTAACAAAGAAAGGAGGCAGCGGGGAATTCAATATACACTCTGAAACAATTATTCATGAATATTCTATGCAGGAAACCCAGTATTTTTCAGCAATTCTATTTGTCCAATGTTCTTCGCTCTTCTAAGTAGTAAGCAATCAAGAGCTTTTAAATTCTGGAATTTTTTATTCAATCTAGAAGTTCAGTAATACAAGACACTCAAGATTGTAAATATAATGGGTCATGCTTCTGGTCTCTGTAGAAAATCAAATATTTCGGTGTCTCAATATAATATAAGCCGCATACAATAAAATCATGTACAGCTTAGTATTTGGGAAAATAGATGACCTTGTATGACCACCACTCAATCAAGATATAAAATATTCTTCGCACCCCAGGAAGTTCCCTTGTGCCCATGGCACCTGATACTCCCACCCCACTCTCAGTCTCCATAGATCATTGTTCTGCTTTCGGTCCCTGCAGTTTGCTTTTCCCAGAATTTTCTATCAGTAGAATCATACAATATGTGATGCTTCATGTTTGGCTTCTTTTGCTTTGTTAAATAATGCTGAGATGTATCCAAGGTGTATGAATATTAATAATCTGTTCCTTTATAAGAGCTGATAGCATGTCATTCTATACCTATTCTACAGTTTGTTTACTTGGGGCAATTGCCAGTTTTTGTTATAGAGCTTCTAAGAGCACTTGAAACCAAGACTTTGCGTCAATTTGTGTTTTTATTTCTTCTGGAGAGATACCTAGTGCCGGGGTCCTGGACCAGGAGGAAAGTGCTTGCCTTACTTGATAAATTGTTGCACAAAGCAGTCACCCCACTGTGTATTACTACTTGGAATGTAGGAGATTCGTATTACTCTGTATCCTTGCTAGCATGTGTTATATTCAGGCTTTCATTTTACTCATCCCACTGGTGTGATTTCATTGGAGATTTTCATTTACATATATCTAATGATGTGGAGCATGTCTTCATGAGCTCATTTGCCATTTCCAATATATTATAGAGTGAACGGTCTACTCAATTAGTATACACATGAACTCCACAATTTAACCTAAGCACATTTTATCTTTTACATGGATTTTTCCAGTCTGCATCTTGTCTTTAAATTTTCTAAGCAATGTATTACAAAGACCAATGTATCTTAACTTTTACAATCCAATTTATATTTTCCTTTTATAAGTGCTTTTTGCCTCACCTAAAGTCACAGAAATCTTTTGCTTTCTTCTACATGTTACAAATTATATGTCTATAATCCAGATTGAACTAATTTTCTTTTTAGGTGATGCAATGATTGGGGCTTACTGCTTTCCATATGGATATCCAATTCTTCCAGCATCATTTGTTGAAAACAGAAGCATTTTTGTATCAAATTACTTTGGCTCCTTTATCAGAAGTCAATTCACCATATTCACAGACTTTCTTTCATTGTCCTATATAAATATACTTGAACTCCACACTGTCTTGATTAATGTAGTATGTGATTTTCAAATATGGTATATGGTAAGAGTTGCAATCAACTACTGTAGCTTTTCAATCTTTTTATTTAAAAACTATTTTCTGGGGCACTTGGGTGGCTCAGTTGGTTGGACTTATGACTTCGGCTCAGATCATGGTCTCATAGCTTGTGGGTTCAAGCCCCGCATTGGGCTCTGTGATGACAGCTCGGAGCCTGGGGCCTGTTTCAGATTCTGTATCTCCTTTTCCCTCTACCTCCCCCACTTGTGCTCTCTCAAAAATAAATAATCATTAAAAAATAAAAAAAAAAACTTTCTTTGCAGGTGCTTGGGTGGCTTTATTTTAAAAATTGTTTTTAATGTCTATTTTTGAGAGAGAGAGTGAGAGACAGAGAATGTGAGCAGGGGAGGGGCAAAGAGAGGGAGACACAGGATACAAAGCTGGGTCTAGGCTCTAAGCTGTCAGCATAGAGCCTGACATGGGGCTCAAACTCAAACCATGAGATCATAATCTGAGCTAAAGTTGGACACTTAACCCACTGAACCACCCAGGTGCCCCACCTCATGACTTTTATTGGTCCTTTGATTTTTCCCAAAGACTTGGAGTATCACTAGGATATAGTATTACTGCAAATTTTCTATTTAGATAATGCAAAAACTCAAAGGAATATATTTTTTAAAGTCTTCTTAAGATCCTGACTCAGAGGCAGGTGTAAAAGTGAAAAATGGTGTATTAATGGTTGTAATTGCTATCATTTCAACCCTCTTCTCACCCTGCCCCAAGGAGATAGGGAAATCTCCATACTTTTTTACATTCTGTATGCCTAGAGTTGATCCCTTTGTAAAATGCAATTTGAAGTTCACCTGTAGGACTTGAAGCTGTGAAGATACTTCCCTGAATGCGGATTAGGGGCTTTTTGCTAACACTTTTGCAATCAGAGATCAAGATGCTTCTAGCCATCACCGCAGCAGAAGGACTTGTTGGCTACCTACAGTAATAGGGAAATGCTCCAGCAGCAACATATCAGGAAATCCAGAAATCAAAGAGAATCAAAGTTGCTCTATCAAGAACTCGAGTTATCCCATTTCTTTTGATCAATTGATATGAAAGTGGCATTAATCTGCTAACACTAAAAACATCCATTGATACTTAAGTTGTCACAGATGAAGACATGAAATTCACTTCTGTGTTCAGTCAGAAATGAAGTGTTTTACATAAATGGGTGGCACGGATTTTGGGACTCAAGGATAGGATTTTTTGTTTGTTGTTTAATCTGAGGAAAAGGTCAATTAAAATAACCACAAATTCTTTTCTTCTTTGTATTAATAGTGATGTTACAGATCCTCCCATCCAAAAGTCAGTTGCTTTAGCCAATGTAACAATTGCAAGAGTGATGTGAGCAGTCTTGAACAGTGGAGGTTTCCCTCTACTTGCTTTTAATACCCAGTGTCCACAAGAAGAGGCTGAGGCCATCCTGCTAGAGTTGAAAATTACGTGGTCCCAATTACCAGCCAAGTGCCAGATCTGTTAGGGAGGCAATCTAAGGACTAGCACCTCCCAGATGACTCTCAAACTGATCTCAAATCCATGACTAACCTAAGAAATCAGCTGAACCTCACCCAGACCAGCAGAAATTTGAATCAATGGTTGTTGTATTCAGCCATTAGATTTGGGTGGTTTATTCACCATCAACAGTTCACTGATACACGATGTCAACATGATACGGCTTTAGAGAAGCAGATAGAACTTTCTAGATGAGAATGTTAATTTCAGCACAGCAGGAAGAACAGAAAATGGGTTTAAGAGCAGATCCTTGTATTTCAGTCAATTTGACAGAATATATGAAATGTTATACCTCTAATGAGATTATTAGTTTTACCTTCAAACCAGACCATTTCAAATGACAGACCAAGAAAGAGATCCAAACTATTCTCATGTTTCTGTCCCTTATATTGGCCCATTATGCCTCTAGGTTCAAGAGCAATTCAAAACAAGAGTTGAATTGGGTTGAGATATTTCAATGAGACCTAAGAACTATGTTTTTAGAAATGCAAGCATTTGTTTTCATTAAAATAATTTCTATGGTCAGGTAAATCAGTTTTTAGTTTACGAAGTTTACAAAAGGAATCATAAGTTTATTTAAAAAAAAAAAGCTTCCCATTACACTTTTCTTGCCCTTTTTATCTCACAGTACACAAAATATCATTCTTCTCTATGTGATAAAATAAACCTATAATTTTGCTTTTAGATACTTAGTCAGATTGTACAAAATTGATAGTTGTTGTAACTAGTTACTATCAGTGATGGATCTAATCCAAATGGCCATGATATATCTTGTTTACAGTTCTGTATATGAACTAAAGTTTCAATTAATCTGCTTTTTGTTTCTACTGAATGTATAATGTATCATTTTACACTTACTCCCCTTTCAGATGATCATGGTCAAAGAACCCTGCACAGTCTATTTACAACTTCAGTCTATTTCAGTTTTACTATGGGTTTCATAGAGAGTTGAGCTCACCTTCCTTATGGGACTTCCTTCAGTGAATATTTGCACTTGCATTGAATGATGTCTGTCTTCCTCATGGATTTATAAACTCATTGAGAGCAAAGACTAAACATCTTCAGACTTACCAGTTTATTCTGGGCATGGAGCTCACTGTCTGGCATCTAGCATGCACTGAACCAGTATTTGTTGAAAGGATGAATTAATGATGAGAGATCTCTTGCATGCATGTGATCTCAGTTTAAATGCTAACAATGAGAAATGCAGAGGTGAATTTATTCCAGTGAGATCCAATAGCTGAGGTCTCATGAAAAAAACTTCTAAGAATCAAGAAACAGAAAGACCAGGTGGAACCAAGCCTGCATGGTCCCAAAGGAGAGATGGGTTTAGAGAGGTAGTAGGGACACCAATTACACAGGGGCCTTCTAGGTCGTGGTAAAGAGTTTAGAATTTACTCTAAGTGCAATGGGAAAGGCTGCAGGGTTTAAACAGGTCACACTTGTTGCTGTGCAGATAATGGAGTGAAGAAGGAGAAGTCAGGAACTCCCAAGTAGTGAAGATTTTGGCCTCTTGAGGTTCATGCTATAGATATGGAAATAAGTGGATTAATTTGTGACATTTTCTTGAGGATCACTAGGATATGGTTGACAGATGGTAGAAGAATCAAGCTATTTCCCTGGCTTCTGTCCTGAGCAACCCAGTGTATGGTGTTCCATTCACGGACACACAAAGTCTATAGATGGGATAGGGGGTGCCTTAGTGGAGGCGTGGAGAAAACAAAATCATGTGGAAATATTTAAATGAAACCTAAAAAGTAAAAAAGGTGGACATTGGATATACCATATAGCCACTAATAAAAAGAAAGCCGGAATAGCTTTATTAAGGCCAAATAAGATTTTAGAACAAGGAATATAATCAAAGAAAATAGAGACATTTCATAGTGATAAGTCAATTCATCAAGACAACCTGACTGTCCTTAATGTATCTGTACCTATTAACAGAGCCTCATATCACAGGAGGTGAAATGTGTCAGAACCAAAAGGAAAAATGGACAAGTCCACAACTATAGTCGAGAAATAGTTTCTACAGGCAAACAGATGCTTCTTATAAATTATCTTTCCCAATCACACATGCTAATGAATTCACTCAAGTTTCTAATTTGTAATATGGAATATACATAATTCTAACTGACTTCATTAGAACTGCTAAAATTATAGAATCTTAATTTTCCTTCCTTAAAATTTCTCTGATCCCAGTGCCAGGGACTTACAAATATTCATGACTCAATAATCCAACATGAGTTTATTATTTAACAAAAATAAAATACTGAATGTCATTATTTAGTATTTACTGTGAATGCACATATTATATCAATGAAAAACACAAATTACTTTATGCTTTGATACATTTAATACTGCACATGTGATGTCAAGCCCACTAAAAATTCACAACTTAAGATTTCTTTGAATTTAAGGACTGGAAAGACTGTCACATTTAAAACTCTCACATTAAGTTTTCACTTAATACCTGTGGTAATAGCAACATTCACATGTACCATTTTTATACACCCTTAAAATTCTAGAACACTTCCACAAACAATCTCCTTCAACTCCCACAACTCAGTCAAGTTGTTTAGGAAGAAATAAAGTGGATTTCAAGAGGCCAAAAGTAAGTCAGCTTAAGTCACAGGTCACCTGGTCTTCCAACTTTATGTCCAGGGCTCTTTCCTTCACACACATTTAGCTTTTAGGGAAAATATAAAGATATAGAAGGTATTTGTACACCCACATTACTCTTCTTTGCCTGACAACCATCCCTAGTTTTTAACTGTACTGTCATATTTTCAATACACCCAAGTAGATCTTATTAAATTTGCCAAGAAATAGAGGAAATATTTTGCTATTCTTAAACAAAGTTGACTTAAAAAAAAAAACGTGAAAGGACACTTCACTAGACCACAGTTTTCTTGAAATCCTATTATAGAAGTGAACCTAAATAAGATTATGTATGCAATGACCCTTCTGGAAATATCCCTGGAAAAATGTCTAGAATATTTAAAACAATCGACATTTCAGTATTATCTAACATCTAGGCATACCTAAATGTTTCATAAATATAATTTACTTAATTCCAGACATTAATGGAATTCTATGCTCTTTCCAGCTAATTCATACCAAGAATTATGAATTGCTATTATCATCCATATGCTTTCAGGATGAGGTTATACTAATAACATAAGAAAAATGAATAAGGAGGAGAATTATCAGTTTTCTTATAAAGTGGAAATAAAACTAATTAATATATACACTAAGTATGAACAGATTATATATTTTGAAAAACAAAAAGAGAATCCTAAGTACTAAAAGCCTTTTGTCTTTGCAGATTTCCCAAACAACTTAAAATTCAACAAGAGAATTATGTTATCCTTGAATTCTGCAGTAAACAATACCAAATATGATTAGGTACTGACTTAATGAAAGGTCATAGCAATTAAAGTTGGCTTTAAATCTCTATTAACCACCAATGTCAACCGAATGTTTAGTTTCCTTCAAAACATTGGAGAACAGAACTTTTCTTCATAGGAGCAGTATTGGAATACAATAGACATATGTAACCCAACACCTGAAGTTTCTCCTTATCCCTTCACCATCCTTCAAGTCTACTCCCGCCCAAGAATCAAAACAGATGCTACATGAGAAATAGGCAGACTACCAAGAAACTTTTAAAAAGTGGTGATGTTCTTGACATTGCATATTTCTTCAGATGAAAAACCTATGAAAAACTCTGAAGACAACTTTTTTCCTCCAAGAGTCTTTGATAGAATAATAAAGTGGAAAACAGTATAAAATAAGAGGCAGTTTTGAAATTAAACTGATCTAGATTAATCTCTATAGCCACTCTACCCATGTCTCTATGCCTCTGTTCATTTCTGGGGGGTGTGGCTTTGAGCAAGTTGCTTAATTGCTTGATCTTCATTTTATCCATAAATAAAACAGGACTACCTGAACTGTATATAAAGTCAGAACTTCAGGTCAAGTAGGTAGTAGAAAGTGATGGTGTCCTGGTTACCTAGTCTTTTATAACCTCACAGATTCAATAGCTTAGCTCAGCAGTTTCAAGAATAAAATATTACAGATGAAATGGCCCAACTCTGATATGAATAATCATCAAAATGTGAAGCAATTTAAAAATGGAAGTTATGTAGTCTCCCCTGGAAATAATCAAATTTGGAGGTTTAAAAGCAGTTGTCTTTGGAGGTAATTTGGTAATATTACAAAATGAGATTTTTCATTCAAACTAGATTTATTATATTTTATGGGCATAAAGTGATGAATATAATGAATCATGCTCAAGATTTAAAGCATGGCCTGAGATTTTGCATATACCAATATTTTATTAAAATCATCTAGAACATTCTGCTTCAAATTCCATCAATTAATGACAACAGCAGCAATCACACCAGGTAAGGATGCATTCGAAGTAAGTAAGAATGTATTTAAGAAGAATAATGATAACAATAGCAGCTAATAGTAGTATTAATAATAGCTCATATGCATTGCATGTTTTTGTGTCATACACTAGGACTTAATATTCACAAAAATGTGGATATTCTTTTGCTCTCATTTCAAACATGAACATATTTGGAAGTAAGGTAATTGATCCAATCTCAAGATGCTACAAAGTGGCAGATTTAAAATCATAAAGTTTAAAATATCAATGACCTTCAAGTATATTGTAGTATAGAGGTGGAATTTAAGGAAGGGTATTAAGCAGGTTGTGTTGTAGCTTATGGGCAAGTAATAAATTGTATCATGTATCTTGAATGTATCATAGATAAGCTGCTATATAACAATCGCCACTTCAGATAGCTGTGAAATTAGGTGATTAACTAGTTGGTACCTAACCTTCTAATTTCTGTATAAGTCTAATTACATGAAACAGAAGTGGGGGTTTTGACTTTTTACTTTGCTTTTCTGTTTGGAGTGCCATTGTAACTACTGTATTGTAAATGATGGGAATTGCATATGTTAAAATTGCATATGTTAAAAAAATAAACAGAAAAAAAAGAAAAAGAAATAAAATATCAATGACTTTCAGAAATATAATACATGCCATATTTTTAAAGAACTTCTACTCCTGAAAAATATAGTAAGGTCTTCCTATGGTTGACTAGGTAAGATTAAGGAACATTTATGGTAGGAGAATTGACAAATGAGAAATTTAAGTGCTCAGAAAAAGACAGTATTAAGATCAGGGATGAGTATGTCTATAAAAGCCCTTACAAATGTTTGCATCATCGTGTAGTATTGTCATTTATGCAACACTCAATATGTACATCCAGTACAAAGTACTCTTTGTAAATTAGCTCTTATAATTTTCACAACTACTCCAGAAGTCATGGCCAAAATGTAGTATCATCAGAGTTCAGACCATAGCTATTCATTTGTTTCTAAAGCCCATGTTCTCAGCCACCATGCTATGGATCAAGGGCCTTTACATACCTTCAATCTTCCCAGTTTCCACTTATCAGGTTTTGTTCACTAGGAAACTTTTGGGACATCTTTTCCCCACATTGTGTATAAGATACTTGAAAAACTGTCACACATTGCAGGTGAATATGCATTCCAAGGGGTCTAGTCCACCATGTAAATATGCAGTATCAGAGCCCCTGGGTGGCTCAGTCAGTTAAGCATCTGACTTCAGTTCAGGTCATGATCTCAGTCTGAATTCGAGCCCCACGTCAAATTCTGTGCTCCAGGTCAGAGCTTGGAGCCTGCTTCAGATTCTCTCCCTCCCTCTCTCTCTGCCCCTCCCCAGCTTGCACCTATCTCTTTTGCTCTCTCAAAAATCAATAAAACATTAATAAAAATAAATATTCACTATCTTTCCATTTATATCTAGGAGGTAGTAACTTACCTGGAATCTCAGTTATTTGAGATGCAGAATAACCTGTATGCTTGAGAAGCAAAATCTTTGGATGACCTGCAATTCTCAACATCTATCCACCCAAGATAAATTCACGTTATGGCCAAAGAATCATTTTCCTAATGTAGCTTATGTCCTCATGGCACCTTCTAGAGTGTCCTTCTAAGAGATGCCCCTGTCACCTTTGCTCATTTAATTCATTGTCCTCCAGGACTGCTTGCAGTAACTATCCCAATTTCGCCATCTCTTTCAATTTTATGGTATTTTTTCAACCCCAATTCTGTTTTGATAATTAATCCCAATTGGAGTAACTGACAATTTAGTGTATTCAAACAGAAATTTTTGTTGTTGAGCATAAGATATACAGAAGTGAATTCACATGAATTTCAAGGTAAAGGAAGCTCACAGTTAGGGAAGGATTTGCAAAAAGATAATCCTAACAGGTACATTTTCATCATAACCCATTTCAAGGAGATAGCCTCTCCATTTGCCAGTTGTTTTACAGCCATAAAGATAATGTAGATTGTAGCAATTACAGGTTTCATAATACTGTATTACAGTTATATTTTATAAGAATGCTTGCCTTGAAACTCCACTTATACTAAATATTAAGTCCCTATACTTTACATAATAAAAATATCTTTAAGTACATCAGCATATGCTTAGCTAATACTCAACATTTCAATCCATATACCCATGCTTTTTTGTGGTAACCTATTTTTTCCCTATCCAACATGAGTCTGTCTCATTAATATAACTCTCCAATTCCTAACAAGGCAGAAATATTTCAGAGCAGCTCCTGCGGTCACATACCACCTGCAAAGAGCAACCATATTTTGAAACTCTTACCTGATCCTAGTGAGATGAGGGAGATCTCTTCCACAACTCCATTAACACATGAGTAAACTGGATGTCTGCTGGTCCCTTCAAGAAAGTGTCCGGGGAAGAGGTATGAGCAGTGATCACTGAAGGTGCTCCAAAGCACCATTCACCAAGTCCTGAAACACAGGAGGAGACAGAAAACATAACAGTTAACATATTTGTTAACAAAGTTGTGTAGTTACTTTTTCAATATTATATATTACATATACTTGTTAAACCACATGAATATCAAGCAACCTCTTATCTTTTCACCATTAGTTCATTGGCAAGCTAATCTAGCCATCAGGAATGTCAGCTCTGGGTCCAACACCCAGACTTCATATCACACTTCAGTCACCCACCTCCCTCTTGGACAGCTGAGCTGTGGACACCTTCTGGAGAGGACTATGAAAAGAACAAATTAATGCAAATGCTTTCAACAGCGGCGTAGTAAAGAGTAGTTATTTTATCTCTTCCCTCATTTTTCTCAGCGGAAGGAAAAGAGAACACTTGTTTACTGAATACATAATACAAAGCAGGGGGTTGTGCTTTTTAGAAGTTATCTTACTTCATTTTCAGATGACTTATTATCGTTTTTGTGAATAAGGAACCCAAGATTCAGGGAACTGGTAATATATCCAAATTAGACAACAAGAAAGCAGTACAAATGGGACTTAAACTATGTCTGATTTTCAGTCTTTGCTACTTCTGAACTCCCATGTAGGAGGAGTGATTTGTAATATTTTGATGCTATCCATAGCAAAGCAGCAAGTATATCAAATTTAACTGTTCCTATTGGCTTCATGTAAAATACTAATTTTCATAAACTTGACTTAAGTTTATTTACTAAATTTTATGAGATAGCTAATTTCAGTTGCACTCACTGTAAAAAACTCAGCAGGTGAAACACATTAGAACATTCAAAGAAAGTTTTCTACTTAATTATCATGAAGGTATGATTTATAGTAACATTTACTAACTTGGGAAGATAATGGACAAAAGTCAACTTTTTCTATCACTTATAGAATTTTACAGAACAATTAAGGCTATGTACTAAGTCAATTTGATAATTTTTTCATCATAAAAGTAGTATATTTATTAAAATTCTGATAACAGTAGAAAATAAAAAATATTTAATCCTATTTCCACCACATTATAGCCATTGCTAACAATATGGTATATTATCTTCCAGATTATTTTTATATGGTGAGCTTTATTCTATATTATATAGAATATACATTTATTCTTTATTCCATATTTTTACTTACTTAATATAAACAAGCAGTTCATATTTACTCAATATGAACAAGCACTTCAAGGTTTTAATAGTGTGTAATCATTTTATTAAATAATGCATTATATACTTTACATAAAATTTCGCTTTTTTACATTATGGAACACAAATCCATCATCCCTCATGACAATACCAAACTCCAAAATTTCTCTTACGAATTTTCTTAATTTTCATTTGGTAGGAAAATCAGATCTGACCTGAACGGATGTGAAGCCCCTTATTATTGTGATTGCACAGTACGAATATTCTTATAATTCACAATGACAGTATTAATGGGTTTAACTATGGCCCATTCCCCAGAACACCCTGGGGAGGCATTATATAATATAGCCTATATATCTCATGTTACTTTTCTAAAATTTAACAAAGTCTGATTTCTGAAAACTTAGAAGTTTTGGTAAACAGTTTCAGACCTAAACTAGTAACAAGGTCTTATAAGTTACTTGGCATTTCCCAGGAAGATTATTTTTAACTGCTTTACATATAATAATCCTAATACCCTGACAAGTTAGGCACTATAATTAATCTCATCTTATGGATGAACACTTTGAGGCACAAGGAACCTCAATAACATGCTTGATTTTACATAGATAGGAAGTGACAGAGCCAGAGCCTTAATCCATAGAGTCTAACTCCACCATCCCAAGTCTACATCAATGTTCCTAACCACCAGCTTCACTTGCAGAGGTAGAATCACTAAATAGACCAAGATTTCAATGTATAATCCCAGGCTGTCTTCTTAGAACATGTTATTTGTGCTAGTCGTGACACAGAATGGCCAGCAGTTTGATTTCATTGCTATCACTGGATGCTACTTTTAAATCATTGGTATTTGGCAGGCAAAGAAAATGAGCTTCGCAGTTGGCTTTGATTTTAACTTCCTTTTTGCAACGGTCAAGATGAAAATGTTTGCACATTTTTGTTATCCCATTTGCAGTTATGTTTGCATACCCGTTGCCTGGTTAGAGTTACAACTGTCTACTGGTGTATTCCTGTCCTTGTGCACACCTGCATGGGCTCCCCCAGGGTCGTCCCTACGCTCATCTGCTGCTATTTCACGCCTGAGGGAGAGACTTGGTAGCTCATAGGCCTGTGCATCTGGAAAAAATCCAACCAACCTAGAGGGAACTGACTTCCTACGCTACCAGCCCGTCATCACCTACCCTTTCCCACCCTCCTTTCTTCCCCAGTCTCCACCATTCACATGCCAACTGCTGGAATGAATGACTTGGATCCTGTGGCAATGTTCTCCCATGAGGACCCTTTCACTGCAGCTTCTCATGAATCAGTAACATCCTCCATCTCCAACACTGCTCAGTGCCTTTCAACAACTCCAGCGTGAAGGTCACACCTTCCAGCTCTATAGTATTTTGCCCATTTTGATCATCTACCACCATCCTAGGCCTTCTTTGTAGTTCACGAAGGGAATAAATTTTGATGGTTACATGAAGAATTCATCCAGTATTCCCAGCCTCTGGTGTTGGCTCATCACCTCTGCCAACCTGTGGCTTTAGAGAGAATGAGAAGCCAAAGCAATGTCTCCTGTAAATTCTTTTAAAAAACCTATCAAATTTCTAGCAACATAAGCTGAAGAGGAGAAAATTCAACTATTATTTCAGCCAGTCCTACATGCGTGCGTGTGTTGTGTGTGTGTGTGTGTTTGAGAGATAGAGAGATTATTCTAGCAGCATTAAAACTACTATTTGCTTTATGTCATCAATAGTTGCCATTTTTGGTCTTTTTCATTTTAGTTATTCTAGTGGGCATATTGTGTCATTACACTGTGGTTTCAATTTGCATTTCCCCAATGACAAGTGAAGTTTTAAAAAAATGTTTATTGACTATGTGAATATTACCTACTGTGAAGTTTTGGTTCAAAGTTTCGGTTTTTAATAGGTTGTCTACCTTGTTATTTTAATTGTGGGGTTTCTCTATATATTCCAGATAAGAATCTACTGTATATGTATATACATATATGCTGTGTATGTATATATGTAGTAAAACCTTGGATTGTAACTTGTTCTGGGAGTGTTACATGAGACAATCAAACATTTCTAATAAATTTTAGCTTGATCAATGAGTGAGGCCTTGCAATACAAGTAGTACATGATGCCCAACATTACATGATCACAACTGAGCCAATGGTTCATGAAATTCGATTTGATATACAAGTGCTTTGGATTATAAGCATGACTTCTGGAATGAATTATGCTCACAAACCAAGGTTTTACTCTTAATAACATTAGGTATAGTATTTACAGTAAATATTCTCATGGGCTGTGGTTTATTTCACTCTTAGTGAAATTTTGCTTGAGTAGAATCTTTTAAGTTTTCCATTGATAATTTTTCTTTAAAAGACAAACATTAACCTAAAAGGTTAATGTTTAGCTCTTATTTTTGAGATATGTGCCCAGTCCAAAGTCATGGAAATATTCTCCTGTATTTGCTTATCATGTTTTACTGTGTATCCATTATATACAGATTTGCGCTCCATCTGTAATTGGTCTTTGTGTATGATTTAAAGTAGAGGTGAAGCATCATTTGTCCCCATATGCATAAATAACTGGCCTATACCATCTTCTCCCTAATGCACTGCCATCTATTTTTTGTCATCAAGATTGAGTCCATGTTTGTGTCACCTTATTTCTAGATGCAAACAATGATCCACTTGTCCATCCCTTCATAGTAACTAATGTTCTACTCTTGATATCTGGTTATTTACATCTTCTGATTTTGTTCTTTTAGATTGTACTGGTTATTTTTATCTCTGTTCCACATAAAATTTACAATCAGTTGGTTATTTTCCACAAAAGATCTTTCATGATATAATGGGATCATGGTGTGTGTGTGTGTGTGTGTGTGTGTGTGTGTTTTCTTGTAATGAACTAATTTCATTAGGAGAAAAGAAAATTTTAACAAATTAGATTTCTATCTCAAAAGTCAAAAGTCAATTGACTAATATATATGGGAAGAACTAAGAGCAGAAGCAGAAACTGATTATCAGAGAATCAGAAAACAGGAACTTAAGAAATTAATACTCTTAACTTTAACAAAATATACCTGGCTACTTTGATGGGGGGGGGGGAGAGGAGGAAGGCAAAACTATACAAATTAACAAGTGACAAGGAGGAATTAACTTTTAAAAATGGGAAAAAGTCCTAAGGATCTATTCTACAGACATCTATGCCTATAAAAGACATCTTTGCTTTCAGTTTTAAAATCTAGATAAAATGGGCAACCTTCCAGGGAAACACAGACTACCAAAATTGATCCCAGAGAAAGTATAGAGATCACTTTCCATAGGAAAAAATAGAGAAAGTTATTAACGATCAGTCTCCTAAAAACAACTAGGCTGGACAGTGTCACAGGCGAAATCCAAAAAATATTCAGAGACCAAATAGTCCCAATGTGCTCTAAATTGTCCAAATCATCCCAACACGCTGTAAATTGGAAGGGAAAGAAAACTTGTTTAAGTCAGTATAATGTTGATACTTCAATTAAAAACTGTGCTCAAAGAAATGTTATGAAAATAAATTTATAGACTAATGTAGTCTATGAATATGAACACAAAGTACTAAATAAAACTTTAGCCAACAGAACATAATCGTACATTAAAAGAATAATGCACACAACCAAGTGTGCTTTATTCCAGAAATGCAAGTTTGGTTTGTATTAGGAAATCTATGAATATCCTATACCATAATTACATTCATACTTGCTTTAATGAAATTTCAACATTCCCTCATTATAATCAATACTCAAGAAAATAAATATGTTTCACTTAGATGAAATCTATTTATACTCAGTTCTAAAACTACTATCTTACTTAATGGGAAGACCCTAGAAGCATTACTATTAGATCTGCAATAGAGATATTCCACAGTATCTTCATTGTTATTCACTACTGTACTGAAAGTATTAGCAAAAGGAACGAGACAAGATAAATCAATTAAAGGCTTAACAATTAATAAGGAAGAGGTAAAACTTTCTACTTATAAATGATTTGACACCTGGGAAATGCTGAAGAATCAGTAATAGTACCTCAATCAAATAATTTGGTAAGGCAACAGAATTATGGAATACTAAGAAATGCTCTTCATGTGTGTTGCATTATAAATTAATACTATAACCACACTAAAAGGAAGAAGGAGGAATGGCCAAACCTAGAATAAAGTAAATAAAAATGAACTGTATCTCTTGGAATAAATAAGTATCCTTGAGTCTATAAGACAAATAAGCGATTGCATGAATAAAGAAGGATGAGACAGCTTACTCTTATAATAGAATTCAAAGCAATATAGAAGGAATGATGCAAATAAAATATCATTGGGGTGCCCGGGTGGCTCATTCGGTTAGGCATCGGACTCCATCTAGGCTCAGGTCATGATCTCACCATTCATGGGATCAAGTCTCACACTGTGTTCCTCACATTGGATATTCTCCCCCCGCCCCCCGCCCTTCCTGCTTGTTTGTGCTCTCTCTCTCTCTCAAAATAAACAAAAAATTTAAAAAATTCAGCATCTCACAAACACCAGAGTAATAATTGTTGCAAAAGTAAGAATCCCTGATAGAGGCTGCTGTTACCAGAGAGAAGTATATGATAATGCAGGATATTTGCATAGTCTCAAACTGTTTCTCTATAAGATACTTATTAGCTACAAAATGTGTGTGTGTGTGTGTGTGTGTGTGTGTATAATGTACTATAGTATGTATGTATATTTTTGTATATATATTTTGTGTGTGTGTGTGTGTGTGTGTGTGTGTGTGTGTGTAGTGTATCACCTCATCACTTCTGAGGTACTTGCCAAAATGAGGAACCTGAACATAATCATAATCATGAGGAAACGTCAGACATACACAAAAGTGAGGGAAATTCCCCAAATTGAGTGGCTAGCACTCTTCAAAAATGTCAAGGTCATGAAGATACATGAAGTCTAAGTTCACCACATCAAGGGAGCATAGAGAGATTCAACAGCTAAATGCAAAGTATGATCTTGGATTTGATCCTGAAGTAGAAAAAGGACTTTTGTGGCACAACCAGCAAAATTTAAAGAAGTCTTATGAATTGTATCAATATTAGTTTCATGATTTCATAATTGCATTACAGCTTTTATATAAGATGTTGATTGATATTTAGTGAAGCTGGGTGATGGGTTTATGGAACTCTTAGTAATATTTGCCAAATATTTGAAATTTGACTTCAAACATCCAAGTTTAAAAACATTTTTTAAACACCTGGGAAAAAGACTAGCAAAGTAAATTCAAAGATAATAGATGAAAGGAATAAATACAAAAATCTGTTCAGTTGAAACCAGGTATATAATGGAAAAACCAAAAAGCTGTTTCTATAAACTCTTAAGATATTAAGAAGACAAAGTGAAATTTGTCAGTATCACATGAAAATAAGGACATCTCGGCAGTAAATAAGTGTCAAAAAAAAAAAACGTTATGTCAGTAACTTACAATACAGAACAGTGTCAAGAAACACAGCCACACATATATACTACCTAATTGATCACAAAGATGTCATCTCAATGAATGGGGAAAACAATGAGTGGTCTCTTTCCAGTAAATGGTGCTTGATAAATTGAAAATGCATGTGGGAAGAAGAAATGAGTCTTGACCACCTCCTCACACTTTACCCAAAACATAAAAATAATGCCAGATGGAAGGAATGATGTGAAAGGTAAAATGAGAGGACTTCTAGAAAAATGGCTCAAATTACAAAAGCCTAGTGTTAGCAGATAGAGGATGAAATTCACATGTGACTGACGCAGTGTAAACTGATGTCATTACTTTAAAAGATTATACAGCTGAAGTTGAGCAAATGCAGAGCTTTTGATCAGCAATTGCACTCCTAGGTATATCCTAGGGAAGGACCATGTTCATGAACCAAGAGATGTGAACCAGAATCTTCATAGCTTTTTTCCTCATGAAAGCCAAAAATCACCAACAAGGAAAATCTTCATCACTAATAGAACCAATTAATAATGCCATATTTGTTAAACAGCTCTCCAGCCACAAAGGTTATTAAAATATTAGTGCCTGCAACACCAGCAACCCTACAGAGGTAACATGGAGAAATGGAAACAAAAACCGAGCACAGGGTATTACACTTACATAAAATTGAACAAGTTATTACCATGAATTTATAGTGGAAAAACGCATCATAGTGATTACTTCTGGGGGTTTTAATTAGCAAATATGACAAGGGAGTTCTCTGAGCTGGTGCCAATATTCTGTATATTTATATTCGTGGGCTCACGTAGGTGTAACCCAGCACCCCTTATGTTCTCTACAGTATACACTTTAGATTCATGTGGTTTACTTTGTGTAGGTTATAATTCAGTGAAGTTTTCCTGAATGTATCCTTTTGTCTTTTTCATTGTTGAAACATGCCATATTCTTAGAGCTTTCTGAAGGATGCACTTAAAACCAAGTATTAATTTCTGAGAATATATTCTTCCCAAAAGTAACAGAAAAAAGGAAAAGGACTGTTTTTATCTTTCAACCCCTCTGCTGAGAATGGATTCTTTAGTTATCTGTTTATTGCTTGGTAGAGCAGGAAAAGATAATATCCTGGCTTTTACTATAAATGCGGATTGCTCCATCTGTCAGTATTTATTTCTTGTAAAAAATGGCAGAAGATATTGGTTATTGGTGAATACTGCAGAGTTAGCACTCTAAGCTATGTTAGAAAAATATTTTTAATTTATGTGTACCAAACTGATGGGTTTAAAAACCTTTTCATGAGGCATTACATTGTTTTAAACATTGGACTTCCAGTTATATAAAGGTGCTAACATAAAACAGTGTATTTCAATTTCCCTCAACATTAAACTACAATCACATTTTCTTCCAACAATGATAGAATTTCTAGAAGCTTCCATATCAACTCCAATCCATCAACTAACAATAGTGAGTTTGAAATCTCGATTGCAGTCATCCATGATTTTCTATGAAAGGCCTATTTAAAAAAATGAATGTACAGTCCCTTAAGAATTTGATATTCTGTCGTGCAAGACAGAATTATAACTAAATCATAACTGACACTTGAAACAGGAGTACTAGTCATACATGTACTGATTTCAACCAATAGAATGTGAGATGTTCACAATCTCTAACAGCCTCTATACTATTCGCAGGGTCTATAATTGTGTCATGAATATGGCCAGTTAACAATATATTGTTTTTCTAAATTCTATAAGGAAACACCCTTATGGCAAAAAGAAGTTCAATTACAATCAACATCTTCTGTTAAGGTAAGGCTGGGAAATACATACACATTCAATTTTAAGAAGCAAAATAAGTTAAATCTGGCAATTGGGAGATGTTCCAATTATCTAGAAAATGTCCTTGTTCATCACCTTTCCATTCAATACCATCTCCAAGTAAATGAGATATTACTGTGCATACATGCAATGTCATTTACAGACCCAGGAAAAAATGAGAAACTGCAACAGGACCATTTATAATCATATTTCCTCAACATTAATAGAGTTTCATAACATATAAGTATTTGTATCCATTATACTAGAGAGGTCCTCTTTTGACTTTTGTTTTACTCTCTTCACACAATAAATATTTTCTAAACCTCTGAGTTTAACTCTTCCCACTGCGATTGTCAGTGTTTCAATTTGTGGGTTTCATCTCACTACTGAAGCATTATTAGAACCCCAACAGAGGTATATTATCTTATTAATGAATGCTCTCCAGAAGACATAAATTAATATAGGCTATGTTGTAGAAGTAATGGCCACACACAGCCATAACACACACTTAAGTGAGCCACTCAAACTCCTAAAAAAATGGATCATATTTAACAAAACGTGAAGTTAACCAAAATAATCCACACAATAGCACAGATCATATTGACTCACCACTATACTAAAATGCTGCCTTAGCAGACACTCGCCAAGTTCTGCCTTTAAGATTCTGACCGTGATGTAAACGTCACACAAAGAAATACTGAAGAAGGATTATATAATCTGTTCTTCAACCAGTTGTTAGTTTGTTTGCTGCAGATCTGAACACTGCCATAGGCTTCTAGTGGTTGGCAACCCGCACTGTGGAAAATGTCACTGGGCTTCGGTTCACTACGAGCTGTGCTCCACAGAGCAGAAAATTAAGCCTGACATACTTGGAGGAGGAGTTTTCTGGTTTGTAAGAATTTATAAAAATAGCCATACTTCTTTATTCCAGGGTCACATTTTTAAGTTCTTAGGAGCTCTGAGATAATTCTATTACCCATGCAAAAATCTTAGGTCATTCTGCCTCAGAATCTAGCTCATTGTCTCTTAGGCAAATAGACTTCAGGTTCCAAGTTTAAAAGTTACCAATACATACAGCACTATAAGTATTTTAAGATCTATAGCATTTGATAACAAACTGGAAAAAAAATCAGTATCTAAAAACATGCATTTTTGCTTTTGTTTATTCTGATTCTTTTTAAATAAAGACAAATTTGAAGAGCTAATCATTTATCAAGATAGGAGTTCCATCATGAATAACCTAGATTTAATGGACCATTGAAATTGTTAGATTATACTAGGTTCAAATTTTGTTTTATATATTTCCTTTGAACTATGCTAATATTTAAAATTAATGATCTTTTAGTTTGTTTCAGCATATTTGAAATATTCAAATGTGATTTTTCTTTCTTTTATAAGTATTAATCTAAGAATCATACATCACAAATTGCTGCAATTAGCAAATCTGAAATAAAACTATGAGGTCCTGAAATAAGATCAGTGAAGAAAAATATTCATAGTACTGCTTCTAGAAAAAATTTGAGCAACTTTTTCAATAATGGCAAACCATGTATTCAGTCATTCAGAGGTATTTGCCAACATCAGCAGAATGAAGGTACACCTCCTTGTCTCTTGCCAGATTTCTTTCTTACCTGACTTTGGCTCTTCTCTCATGCAACCTAAGAAGATAACCTTATGCTTCTAGACTCTGCAATATGACAGGCCCGTTTTATTATGCATACTCAGCGTCATGGTCTTCAGAATAAAATGCTCCAAAATTTCTCCCATTTCCTCAGCACCTTACCCATGGTGTTTGTGCAAACATTTCCAACATTTCCTTCTGTCACCATAGCTAGGAAAGCCACCCTTCTGCCTTTTAAAGTCCTACTGATCAAGCTAATGCCTTTGACTTAGCACCTGCTAAGTCAACATCACCGCTCTAACTTGCTGTGAGGAACACACATATATATAGACCATAAGGTAGCTTCCACAGGATGAAGATAAAGGTCTGTGATTCTTGTTTTTTAAGTAGCCCCTGATGCCTGAAAAGTCTCTTAGCAGTTAAACAATCATATCCACTTACCTACCCATGATGTCATTCCCTTAAGGTTTCCATTTGAATGAAGAGAAACCACTATTCCCTTTCCCCAACAATCACTACCCAGAATTTTGTACATAGTCTTGCCTTTGCCCTTGAAGCACACTCATGACCAGGATTTTATGGAAATGTCTAAACCCATATTCTTGACTCCATATTTCCTTATTAATAATCCTCTCTGTAGGACTCAATTATGTTTGTATTGATGGTTGCACATTCATGAGGAAGAGGGGTCACTTGTGACTTTTTTAGTCCTCAGCACAATTAAAAACTAATGTCCTCTGTGATTACCAACCTGAAATTATAGATATTCCTTTACCTATTCCTGTCAAGTCTTTTGGAACTGTACCATCAAAACGCTATACACTAGTACAGGGTAAACAAGTACAAGAAATCAAGCATTAGAGTAACAATTCTAGCTCTCAGAAAATTATGTTTTAAATGCTCTATTGTAAATCTGGAGTTCCTAACAGTTAAAATACAAATCACCATACACAAAGCCTCTTGGGTTTTAACTCTTTGCTCACTGCCTTCAGAACACTTAGCTGCTCACCTCCTGTCTTGTTTTGCTTTGTTTTGTTTTGTCTTGTTCTTCCTTTCTCTCTCTAGGTCTCAGGAGATGCTCTGACTCAATAAAGGCTTCCCCCTGAGCCTGGGGCAGCAAGTCACAATGCCTCCTTGATCAACCTTCCAGAGCTGACATGTCTCAAAGGACCTGAAGTGGCTGAATCTGTTCAGTCGTTATTACCAGCAGCAGTGAGAGGAAGCCCCATCCCGGCAAAAACACCAGGCTCCCGGCAAAAACACCACAGCACACACTCTGCTGGGTCCCCAAGGGGCCATAGGCTCCAGCAACTGGCACTTTTCAGGTGTCCCTTTCTCCATCACAAGATAATTTCCCCTCCATTATGTAAGGCTCTCTGCAGCTTTTTGCTTTTTGGCCATTTTTTTCTTTAATGATGAACACATTTGGCTTAGAGCAAACCATGTTTCCAGACTAAGAATGAAAACATTTGCTATCCTAGAATGTGGACATCTTCAAACTTTCTATTTTAAATATATATTTAAATATATCTCATTTATATATGAATGCAATTTATGTATTTAAATTTATTTTCCCCTACTGTGTTTTTCAAGGTTTCTTTTGGTCATGTTGTTTAGCGTCAGGCTCACAGTGTTTAATGAACTTACATCAAGGTGCTTGATTGGTACTTTGAAGTTATATATTCTTGTCCCTGTGATAAATAGATCTATAGCTTAAAAAATACAGGGACCCAAATTTGTAATTCCTAGGTTGCTACTAACTACATACATTGTACATTTCATCTGGGCAGTCTTAGTGCCCAGATACGCACTACTCAAATGCATTCAGCTTTCACACTGGGGAACGGAAACAGTCACTGACAATCATTCCCATTGCTGACAGTTTAGGGGCTCTGTACCAAGCTCATGGCCCTTCACGCCACACAGTGCAAGATGATCTGCAAGATGATCTCCAAACCTTCTTACCTACTAAGCACAACATTCTTTTAAACCAATATTAATTCTATATGCATACATGTCACAGCAGCTGGTCAAAATTTTATAGTATGGGCTGGGTCTTAACAATATCCAAGTTATCTAAAAAGAGGCTAGAGGTATAGGTAGGCTCCCAACTTTTCTGTGATTACTCTTGTTAAAAGAAATCTCTCCCTATGCACACATGCTAAACAGAGTGACAAAATAAAATGCTGGCCAGGATGTGCAGAACCTGGGTCACTCATACATCGCTGGCAGGGACATAAAATTACGTAGCCACTCTGGAAAATGGTCTAGCAGGGTCTTGTGAAACTCAACATGGGTGGCTTCGTCAGTTAAACATCTGACTCCTGGTTTTGGCTCCGGTCATGATCCCTTCTCTCTCTGCCCCTCCCCTACTCGTACTCTCCCTCCCCCGCTCTGGAAACTAAAAGAAAAAAAAAACCCTCCACGTGGGTGTTGGGTATTAAGGAGGGGATTCTTCATGATGAGCACTAGGTGTTATATGTAAGTGATGAATCACTAAATTCTACTCTGGAAACTAGTATCACACTATAACCACACACTCGACATGCACTTAACATACGATCCATCATTTGCATTCTGGTCATTTGTCCCAGAGAAATGAAAACTTAGCTCACATAAAAACCTGTATACCGTTGTTCATAGTAGCTTTGTTTATGACAGCCTCAAACAGCAAACAGCCTACATGTCCCTCAATGAGTGTAGAAGACCATGGAAAACCATTCAGCAATAAAAAGGAACTATTATTAGGCACAATAGCTTGGAAGAATCTGAAGAGAATTATGCTGAGTAAAAAAAAAAATCAACCCCTAGGGCACCTGAGTGGTGCAGTCAGTTAAGTGTCTGACTCTTTTTAAGTTTATCTATTTATTTTTGAGAGAGAGATTGGCAGGGAGGGGCAGAGAGAGACAGAGAGACAAAGAGACAGAGAGAATCCCAAACAGACTCTGCACTGGCAGCACAGAGCTGGACGTAGGACTCAAACTCACAAACTCAGACCACGACTTGAGCCACAATCAAGAGTCAGAGGCTCAACCAACTGAGCTACTCAGGCACCCTAAAATGTCCAATTCTTGATTTCAGCTCAGGTCATGATCTCCCCCATTCTTGCTGGCTAGTGCTCTCTTTCCCAAAATAAACATTTGAAAAAGTCAATCCTCGAAGGTTATATACTTCATGATTCAATTTATGTAACATTCTTGGAATAATGCAATTACAGAGGTGGAGAACAGATTAGTGGTTGCCAGGGATCAGGGATGTAAGGCATGTGGCCTTAAAGGGCTATAGCACGAAGGAACCACATGATTATGGCAATTTCTGAATCTTGATTGTTCTAGTTATACAAACATACACACTTGATAAAACCATATAGAACACATACACACACAGTCCATGTGATTTCATATGATGAAATCTTAACCTCTGATATCTTACTGTCCATTTCTTGGTTTTAATATTGTACTATAGTGATACAAGTTGTTTTTGAGGGAAACTGAGTTAATGATACATCTTAACTTGTACAAGACCTCCCTGTACATTTTTTTTCAATCTCCTGTGAATGTACAATTTCAAAATAAAACAGTACAAGAGTCATCTTCTCTTGGGTCCTCCATATTCTCCTAGATACTGCTCTCTGCTTCCCCTTAGGCCACCTTTATAGCAATCTTCTCAAAAGTAGTCTATGTTTGCTGTCCAGTACCTCTCCCGTGCAACTACTTTGTATATTTTTTTAATGTTTATTTACTCTTGAGAGAGAGAGAGAGAGAGAGAGAGAGAGAGAGAGAAGCATCAGCAGGACAGGGACAGAGACAGGGAAACACAGAATGTGAAGCAGGCTCCCGGCTCTCAGCACAGAGCCCGACGTGGGGCTCCAAGTCACGAACCACAAAATTATGACCTGAGCTGAAGTCAGACGGCCAACTGACTGAGCCACCCAGGTGCTCCTCATGCTACTACTTCAAATCTGCCCCAGGCATAGCTCTGACCCTTCCAACAGGGTTACTAAAACAACCCTTGTCAAGATAACCAGCAACACCCATGACCCTCCGTCCAGAAGTCGGTTACTGATCTTCACCATGTATCTGATACTCCTGACCTAATAACCACATCCGACAGAAGTCATCACATACATCCTTGGTACTCATTCTTTACTTCACGGACCCTCCCAGTTTTCCTTTTCTCATAGGCATGGCTCACTCTCAGTCTCATTTAAAGACTCCTCTATATATCCCAGGGATTTTTCTCTGGTGACCCATTCCCTTGATAAATGCATCCAGTCTCCTAGTTTGGCTTTTATATCCATTGACAGTTCCAAAATTTATATTCCTAGTCCAGTCCTCTTCCCTGAATTTCACATTTGTATGCAGCAGGCACAGCTAGTCTCTCTATATATAATTTATGGTCATCTTCAACTTCATACACCCCAAACCCAACCCACCAAATCTGCCCATTTTAGATTTTTTTCCTATGTCAAAATGGGTCACTCTACATTTCTTATAATACAAACCAAAAATATTGATGCTATTATTTTCTCCTTTGTCTCATATATCGTGTCCAATCAAAACTACTGTTGCCTCTGCTTTCACAGATATGCTGAATCTAAGCACTTCTGGCAACCTTCATTGTTCTCCTATCTTTGTCTGCTATTATGTTTGGCCTGAATTCTTCAAATAGTGTTCTAATTCATATCTCAGGCCTTGCACTCTATTCTCTATGCTCTGTGCAGTGACCCAAGTAATCCTTTTAAATTATAGTTAGTCCAAGACATCCCAATACTGACCCCAAAACCCTATACTTTCTGGACCTCGTACTTTACTATTGGCCCCTTTCTTACTCTTCTTTAGTCCACTGACCTCCTTGCTTTTCCTAGAACCTACCAGGTACATGCTGCAAAGCCTCTGCATTTGATGTTCCACCAGCATGGGTAGCCACAGGGTAACATTCTCTTCCCATTTCAGGTACTCGTGTGTCACTCTTGAAGATAGATCCTTACCACTCCATGCCTTACTGTTCTCCCCAGCAATCACCACCTCACATGTCCTAATGATGTGTCATCCATTTCTTTATCATCTGTGGATTTCCATTTGAAAACAAACTTCATAGATTTTGAATTTTGTCCATTTTTATACTTCTGTACTGCCCGTGTCTAAATCATGCCTGGAACATGTAAGACTCAATTGTGAGATGAATGGTTATTTGGATAAATGACAAAAGAGAAACAATCTTCTATTTACAAATAGGAAGAAATTTAAGAGTATGTGGAGTAGCAAGCACTCTAAGATTTCTGTAAGACCAAAGGAACCACAGAGAACCCCCTCTGCGCTTCACAGATACCCACGTAAGCACAGCAGACATCACCTCATTTCTGCAAGATCCAGCAGTCAGATGGCCAAGTATGTCACAGACCTCTCCACTCAGTAACAGACAGAGCTGTTGGAGGGCAAGGCCTCGCTGCTTTCTTACCCCTGAGGATTCCACAGCCCAAGAACAGCAAGAAACGTAGCTGGTAGGAAACATTTACATATACTTCTAGCCAATATACTTCTTAACCCAGATCACTGAAACATGTGCTCCTGTATACAGTAACTGAAATAAATTCATGAAAGGATCAACAGTATGTTCGGGGTGGCAGAGGAATCATCAAACTGAAACAGTCAATAAGCATTATGCAAGGTTAAGAATGGAAGGAAAAATAATGAACCAACAGGGGCCTAGAAAATATCAAGTATAGTATCATATGTGCAAATGAGGCTCCCGAAGAGAAATGACAGACAGGGATTCATGATTTTTAAGCATAGCTGCATACTTTTCAAATTGGATGACAAACATTAATCCACAAAAAGACCAAACAATCCCCCAAATCAAAAACATCGAGGAACATCCTAGTCAAATTGTTGAAATCGTAATACAAGAAAAATAAATCTTGAAGGACATGAGGAAAAAGGACTACTCAGACACGGGAAGGTCAGAAGGCAGTCAGAGGACATATTCAAGTGTTGAGTGTTGAACAACACCTGTCAGCTAAGAATCCTATATCCTGCAAAACTTTCTTTTTAAATAAAAATGAATAAAAGATATTCACAGATAAGCAAGGCTAATAAGGTAGTCCCCCACTAATGCACCTGCCCTAAAGGAAGTCCTTTAGCTAAAAGGAAGGAACACTCAGATTTAACTTAAATCCACATGAAGAAACAGAGCACTAAAAAAGATAAACACATAGGATAATATGAAAGATTTTGAACATGTATTTTTCTTCTCTTAACTGATTTAAGGTTAACTGCATAAAGTATTGTAAAAGTATTGTAAAACTATTGTTGGACTTAAAGATGTAAAAATATGGCAGTTATAACACAAGCAGATGGAAGGAAATGTGGCTATCTTCCTACGAGTTTCCAAGTTTTACTGGCATCTTATTGATACTAACTTGAAGTGATACATATAATTCCTAGAACAACCACTAGAACGAACACACACACACACACACACACACACACACACACACCACATTCATTCCATTGTTGGTTTCTTTACATTACAAATTATCTACTTAATTCCCCCCAAAAAAGAAAAAGGAAGCCTAAAAAGAAGAAACAAAAAAGACTGAGACAGAGACAACTAGCAAAATGGTAGATATGAATCCAACCATATTCGTCATTACATTAAATGTCACTGTATTAGATACCACAATCAAGTGCCTCTTTCCCTCCCCCTGGTCCTCCATTAGGTTTCTCCTGTTTTCCTGTTAGACCTATAAGTGCAAACATATGGTTTCTATCCTTCTCTGCCTGACTTATTTCGCTTAGCATGACACCCTCAAGGTCCATCCATTTTCCTACAAATGGCCATATGTCATTCTTTCTCATTACCATGTAGTACTCCATTGTGCATATATACCACATCTTCTTGATCCACTCATCAGGTGATGGACATTTAGGCTTTTTCCATGTTTTGGCTATTGTTGACAGTGCTGCTATGAATATTGGGGTACGTGTGCTCCTATGCCTCAGCATTTCTGTCTCTCTTGGGTAAATCCCTAGCAGGGCTATTGCTGGGTCATAAGGGAGTTCTATGGATAGTTTC
>NC_043713.1:52718152-52739903 GCF_006229205.1 Suricata suricatta
AGGGTCAGAGAGAGAGGGAAACACAGAATCTGAAGACAGGCTCCAGGCTCTGAGCTAGCTGTCAGCACAGAACCTGATGTGGGGATCAAACCCACGAACCATGAGATCATGACCCGAGCTGAAGTCAGACGCTCAACTGACTGAGCCACCCAGGCGCCCCAATACCATACTGTCTTGATGATGACAGCTTTGTAGTAGAGGCTAAAGTCTGGGATTGTGATGCCTCCCGTTTTGGCTTTCTTCAATATAACTTTGGCTATTCAGGGTCTTTTGTGGTTCCATACAAATTTGAGGATAGTTTGTTCTAGCTTTGAGAAGAATGTTGGTGCAATTTTGATGGGGATTGCCTTGAATGTGTAGATTGCTTTGGGTAGTAATGACATTTTCACAATGTTTATTCTTCCGATCCATGAACAGGGAATGTTTTCCCATTCCTTGGTGTCTTCTTCAATCTTTTTCAAAGTTTTTCATAGTTTCCACCATATAGGTCTTTTACATCCTTGATTAGGTTTACTCCTAGGTATTTGATGGTTTTTCGTGCAATCGTGAATGGGATCAATTTCTTGGTTTCTCTTTTGGCTGCTTCATTTTTGGTGTATAGGAATACAACTTATTTCTGCACATTGGTTTTGTACCCTGCAACTTACTGAATTTATTGATCAGTTCTAGAAGGCTTCTGGTGGAGTCTTCTGGGTTTTCCATGTAGAGTATCATGTCATCTGCAAAAAGTGAAAGTTGACTTCTTCTTTGCCAATTCTGATGCCTTTTATTTCCTTTTGTTGTCTGATTCCTGATGCTAGGACTTCCAGCACTATGTTAAACAGCAGTGGTGAGAGTGGACACCCCTTTCCTGTTCCTGATCTCTGGGGGAAAGCTCTCAGTTTTTCCCCATTGAGGATGATATTAGTTGTGGGCTTTTCATAAACTGCTTTTATAATGCTTAGGTAAGCTCCTTCTATTCCAACTTTCTCAAGGGTTTTTATTAAGAAAGGGTGCTGTATTTTGTCAAATGCTTTTTCTGCATCTATCGACAGGATCATATGGTTTTGTTCCCTTCTTTTGTTAATGTGATGGATCACATTGATAGATTTGCAAATATTGAACCAGCCCTGTAACCCAGGAATGAATCCCACTTGATCATGATGGATAATTCTTTTTATGTGCTGTTGAATTCAATTTGCTAGTATCTTGTTGAGTATTTTCGCATCTGTATTCATTAAGGGTATTGGTCTGTAGTTCTCTTTTTTGGCTGGGTCTCTGGGCACTGGTGGGGAAGAGCACTGGGTGTTGTATGGAAATCAATTTGACAATAAAATATTAATATATACATATATATCTCAGAAAAAAATAAAACACAGCTTTCAATTTAAAAAATAAATAAATAAATACCACAATCAAAAGGTAAAGACTCTCAAACTGGAATTTTAAAAATTCCAAGCAAACAAATTCAAGTATATGCTGCCTAGTAGAGATAGACTTTTGACTCAAAGTACAAATAGGTTGAAAATAAAAGGGCAGCAATAGACTTAACAGGGACATAGTGCCATAGAGGGGCAGAAGTGGCTATACTAATATTAGATGAAGTCAATTTTTTTTAAAGGTTTTTATTTATTTTTGATACAGAGAGAGACAGAGCATGAGAGGGGGAGGGGCAGAGAGAGAAGGAGACACAGAACTAGAAGCAGGCTCCAGGCTCTGAGCTAGCTGTCAGCACAGAGCCTGACGCGGGGCTCAAACCCATGAATGTGAGATCTGAACTGAGCCATTCAGGTGCCCCAGATGATGTCAATTTTAAAATAAAAATTTTTTACTGGAGACAAAGAAGGACATTTCATATAATAAAAATTGACAATTTGGAGTGTGTTACCCCAATGTTTATAGCAGCACTATCAACAATAGCCAAAGTAGAGAAAGAGCCCAAATGCCCATGATGGATGAATAAAGAAGATATGGTATGTGTATGGTATGTGTATGTGTAGATACATATAAACACACACACACACACACACACACACACACACACACACACACTGAAGTATTACTAAGCAATCAAAAAGAAAGAAATCTTGCCATTTGCAACTATGTGGATGGAACTAGACGGTATTATGCCAAGCAAAATTAGTCAGAGAAAGACAAATATCATGACTTCACTCATATGAGGACTTTAAGACACAGAACTGATGACCATAAGGGAAGGGAAGCAAAAATAATATAAAAACAAGGAGTGGACCAAAACAGAAGAGCCTCTTAAATATGGAGAACAAGCAGAAGGTTACTGGAGGGCTTGTGGGAGGGGGGGATGGGCTGTATGAATAAGGGGCATTAAGGAATCGACTCCTGAAATCATTGTTGCACTATATGCTAACTAACTTAGATGTAAATTAAATAATATATTTAATAAAAACCAAAGGAGTATATCATATCTATCTATATCTATCTATATCTATCTATATCTATCTATATCTATCTATATATGACACACACTATATATGACATTCACGCACACACTGAATGACAGATTTGAAGTACACACAAAGAAAATAGAAACAGAATCAAAATTAGCAAATGGTAATTTGGCAGTAATAGTTGGAAATTCCAATACCCAGCTCCAGTAATTGATAGACAGAAAGTCAAGCTAAGAATTGAATACTCTTAACACAGAGTAATTGTTTTTAATAGACTACACTACCTAACAATAGCAACCCACATTCTTCTCAAGTTCACATGGAACACATTACAAGGTAGACAATATATTAGGCCTTAAAATAATCACAAATTTAAAAGGATACCAATTATATACACTGTCCTACAAAAAACAGAAAAAAGTTCGCAAAGTACTCAAATTTCAAGTATAATTCAACACTTCGGATTAACCTATGGGTCAAAGAGGAAATCACAAAGAAAGTTACAATATATTTTGAACTAAATGAAGACAAAAGACAGCATACTGAAATTTGTGGGATGCAGCCAAATCAGGGCTAAGAAGGAAATGTATACCTTCACTCACCAGTGTTAGAAAAGAATCTCACATTAGGATCCTAAGTCCCCATCCTGAAGAGCAAACTAACCGCAAAGCAAGCAGACTCCATCATTATGAAAAGTTCAGGAAAGTTGCATCTCTGGAAATAAGCAGATCAGTGGCTGCGTATTGTATGGAAATGCCTGCAACCATTGTCTGCATTGTAAAGAGATCTTTTTCAGGGGATGGAAAGATGTCCTAAAATTGGACTGGAATGATGATTGGGTAACTCCATACTTTCATTTTAGTATTGTAAATCTATGATTTTAGTAGTGTAAATCTATGATTTATTGCATCTATACTTCAATAAAGTTAATAAAATACAATTAGCCTAACTGGCAGTGGAAAAATATGCATAAGCATAAATACTGTAAATAATGAAATTCAGCATAACTGATTTGAGCAAGCCAGTGCTATTTATTTAATCCTGCTTTTTATAGTTTTAGGGTCAATTAAAAATATCCCCTTTGTTTACATATTTCATTTTCAATGCATAAAACTATTTGCCCATTGTCTTGCTTTTTGAAATTAAAATTTGTACTTAGAAATGAAATGGCATTTACCCCTGAAATATTAAGTAAAAAGCTCTTTGTTCCCACAATGATGTAAATAGCTTGGCAACTAGTCAACTAGTCATAGTTTTTTTTTTTTAAATCTTATCAGCATGAACATACCTTACTTCTCCTCTTTAGTAAAACAGTCTGATCTTTCAAGTACAATTATATGTAACTGCAACAAATCATCCTAACTTCGGCCAAAGATTTATAGACATATAGGTATCATCAAAATGGCTCATTTATTTGATAATAGTCAAGGGCCACATTCTCCAATAAAATTGTTCTAAATATAAATTTTACTGACCAAAGTTCTAGTATCAAATAGATTTCTATTACCCTGAAATCCTGAAAACAGTCTATCTAAGTCCTAATTACTCAACAATTTCTTACAATGTTTTTAAAGGTTAACAAAAGAATGGAAAATTTGAACCATTTTAAGGGAGGTTGAGGAAATTGAGTTTTTCTTTAAAAAATTAGGGTTCTGATGGAAAACAGCTGAATGCTTTTTAAAGTCTATTTCTAAATACAATGGAGAAGAGCTAAGAAGAGTTACATCCTGTATTTTCAACAAGGGGACTTCCTCCTGGAAGTGAGAAATCTTACATGTTACGATTGTGTTCCAAGGTCGAGAGGACATCAACAAGATACAGTATATCTGTGGTATTAAAGTTTCACAGGGCACTGATTCTGGGGGAAAAATGCCTATAAAAGATTCCTAGTGGGGCAATGACATAAAGAACATAATTTCCCATAATTTACTTGGCTTTCTCCATTTTTAAAAAAACTCATTTAATTTCATTTAATTTCTATGTAACAACATGAATATTTTCCATTACTTATTTTTTCTTTTATAGTTTATTGTCAAGTTGGTTTCTATACAACACCCAGTGCTCATCCCCACAAGTGCCCTCCTCCATGCCCATCACCCATTTTCCCCTCTCCCCCACCCCCATCAGCCCTCAGTTTGTTTTCAGTATTCAAGGATCTCTTATGGTTTGCCTCCCCCACCACTAATACCCCCCCTTCCCCGCCTGCATGGTCCTCTGTTAAGTTTCTCCTGTTCCACTTATGAGTGAAGACATGGTATCTGTCTTTCTCTGCCTGACTTATTTCACTTAGCATGACACCCTCCAGGTCCATCCACTTTGCTATGAATGGCCGGATTTCATTCTTTCTCACTGCCATTCTACCTAACAACATGAGACAACGTTACAAATACAAAAACACTTATCATATTTCCAGAACTTATTTTGCATACCACAAATCCAACGCAATACAGACAAACATTTAGACAAATAACTGAGTCATCTCATGGAAAAATTGTGATTTTTTTTTGCTCTTTATTTCCATAATATATAAACTCTATATAATAACTAGTATATAGCCCTATGTGGTTTTTGGTTTTCTTAGCCTGCAGCTGTGAACAAGAAAGACAAGAACTCTGCTAATCTAGTACACTGGCATTTTCTTGGCTGACCTAAATTATAAAGGACTGGCTTCAAGACCATCAAGCAAACTAATTTCAGGCACCAATTACATCTCACACATGCTATAGTTAGTTATTCAGAAGTCACAATGTAGATGCATTAGAGAAACCAGCCTAGTGTAATTTCCAAAGAATTAGTTGTATATTGCTTTCTGAATTATTTGAAAAATAAACCCAATGATTTGATTCAGTATTTTTAGATGCAAAAACATCTCCATTATGATCACTTTCCTCATTTCATCTTCAAGTGGCTTTCAACCTATCAAATAAGTTTTATGGTAAGAAATTGCAAAACTTCCAAATTAAGTTAAACGTATGCACTTCTTTCAGAAGTACTAAGAAATCAAATTATTCCTTAAGAAATTTAGCAATTCTACCAAATGTTATACCAAAAACATGATTTACAGAAACAGAAGGAATACTCAGATATAGTAAATTAGTTTTTTCAGGAATCTTAAAGGCATTTTTTAAGAAGATACTACTTTAGTATTTAGTTGATCATGTATGTTATTCAAAAGGCTAAAAAAATAGTGAATCTTATTTTATCAATATGTATTTGTACAAAGGACATAAGCAATGTATTCATTTTAACAACCTTTAAGTCAAAGAGCAGGACAGACAATACAACCACATTGGGAAAAATTCCTGATTCTCCAGAGAAAGAAAAAAAAAAAGCTTAAATATAAGACCTAAGACAGAGTTTTAATGATGGTAAATGAAAGGCATCCTCATAAAACTTAGATGGTAAATTTTAGGAATTTTTAAGCAAATCTGTCCTTCATATACGTTACATTTTTCTCTCCCAAGTTTGCCAGTGGGATTTAAATTTTATGATCTACCTATGGTAAGAATTGGTTTTATGTTAACTTGGCTAGGTCATGGCAAATATTGTCCAGATAGTTGGACAAACATGACTGGATGCTGCTGTGAAGGTGTTTTTAGATGAGATTAACAATGAAAGCCAATGACCTTCCATAATGTGGTAGGCCTCACTTAATCAGTTGAACTCCTAAGGAAAAGACTAACTTTCATAAGATAGAAGGAATTCTGCCAGCAGACTGCCTTTGAACTCTATCTGAAATATCAGCTCTTCCCGGGGTCTCCAGGTTGTTGGTCTGTTCAGATTTTGGACTTAACAGTCCCTGCAATCATGAGTCAAATCCTTAAAACTTCTCTCCACACACACACATATACTCTATAGTCTAGTAATTCTGTCTCTCTGGAGATCCCGGACTCCTTTAGATTTATAATGCTTTCTTCATTTTTTAAGAGTGGTAGAATATTACTGAAAGGCTTTTAGATTAATTAGAAATCCCTTCCATGTAATGCTATTGGAAATGCAACCACTATCAAAATTTATACTTCTCTGTGAAAAAAAGAATGGAGAGGCAGACACACACAGAGTGAGCCAGGGGGCCATTTTTCCAAGGGAAAGATAAGCAAAGACCGATACGTAAGGTCACAAAATCATCTGATGGTAGAGCCAGAAATAGAACTGCCTCTGCCTATATTGGAGATGTACTCTTCCACTAGAATAACTCTAATTGTGTGTGTGTGTGTGTGTGTGTGTGTGTGTGTGTGCATGTATGGTGTGTGTGTGTATATATTTTACCAAGAAGCCAAGTATTGTTCTTGTATCTTGCCTCTAGCTGACAAACCTCCCCAATCTTACCTTCTGATTATAATTATCAAGAACTGGAATCATTACCAAGACTTTAATTACCTACAACTTTTTGTTTTTTGTTTTAATTTTAGAGAGCAAACATGAGTGAGGTAGATGGGAGGGAGGGAGAGGAAGGGAGAAGGAGAATCATATGCAGGCACCACACTCAGCAAGGAGCCCAATGCAGGTCTCAATCTCAGGAAATGTGAGCTCATGACCTGAATGGAAATCAAGAGTCAGATACTTAACCAACTGAGCCACCCAGGTGCCCTTACAAATTTTCTTATTCTAATTCAAGTAATTCGATATTTTGTGGTTGCCCTAGATTTATGATACCCATCTAAGAATGCTGTCTTCTATTTTCTCCAGTCATATTAAAGTATCTACTGAACAGCCAGGGATAATGCTGGAAGAACAGAAACTGTGTCTCACTCACATCAATACCATAGTTAGTGACAGAGAATTATGCCCAAGAAGGGAATAAACAGGAGTTTTGCCCAGAGAGAAGGGGAATAGAAGCGTGGAGATGGTGTGGGGATTTGGCAAATGGGATCAGGGAAGAATTCTGAGAGAAAATAAAACCTGGTTCAATTTTTGCCTTAGTGGGGAAAAAAAAGAATAGTACTCTAGGTAATGAAACTAGAACAATCCAGGGATGTGGACACACAAAAGGACAAGCAGGAAACTCAGCTGTAGCAGGCTTGAGTAGGGGCAGTGATATAGTTAGGAAAGCATTGTTGTCACAATTACTGTTACAAGATTGGACAGAGAGCATGACTGGAGGTTGAAAACATAAGTAGGAGGCCAACTCTGTACTCCCAGTGTGAAGGGCAAAAGCTAGGACTGAAGTCTCAGGACAAAGGTATTAAGATTAGAAGACAGTGGGGGAGGGACTTGAAACACGATGTCTAGAGGAAAATCAGCAGCACCTACAGAATGTTTCAGGTGTGGAGTGGAAAGGGCTAGAGTCCAGAATGATCTAAGATTTTAGCTGAGCTTGAGAAGGGAGTCAGAAAAACAGATCTGGAGGAGAAGAAAGAGTAGGAGAGAGTAACATAGTAAATACAAAATTCCTGTGGTTTATTCTCATGGAGTTTTTCCTGTTACTCGTTGAATAGGAGGCCTGGAGCTCAGGAAAAAAGTCAGGGTGGTGATAGAGACTGGAAGCACACAAGTAGTGGAAACCATAGTAATTAAGGAGATCACTCAGGCAAAGCACCATATGTAAAATAAGTTTATTGTCGCTGAATTTCTCGTCCTCAGAATTTTTTTCATCTTCATCTACCTCATCTTGTTTTAGGATTTAATGGTACCAACAGCTTATCCCAGGCTCATGACCTTGGAGAGAGAAAGGAAATTGAGTTTGGATTTGGTCTCTCCAAGAGCCATGTTGCTTGTGATCCTTAGGAAGAAAATGTATATGGCAGCACTAAGTACCACTTTTTTTTTTTAATCTCCATTTCCTGTTTCTCTATTCTCCTATCCTTTCTATGTGTATCTTTGATGTTTTTCTAAACTAAGACATGCTTGTGCTGTGTAAAGCAATACAAAAAAAATAAAATGCTAATCGTCAGGCTCTGCAGCCTTCATCTGAAGTTATCACCTAATTCCATTTAATAACATACTATTATATAACAGTCAGCATTGTGTACAGTTGGCCCTTGACAAAAGTTATACATTGATTTTTTTTTTTTACTTTCAGGGTGTGGTACCCCAACCCTTGCATTGTTCAAGGCTAAACTGGACACTTGTAGTCAAAAATAACATAATAGAGGAAGAGGCTGGGAAGATGGTGAGTAGGAGGATGCTGAGCTTGCCTCCTCCCATGAATACAAGTAGATTATACTCCCATCAACACGAAAACCTGAGAAATGGCCCTTTAGTTTTGCCAGAGACTGGCAAAACTAAAGGTAGAGAAGAGGTCACATAGAAGGTGAGAAGGGCAGTGGTAAGGTTTGGGAGTGGAATGGACCTTGTCTCTGTGCCATTGGGAGGTAGTTGGGTCACGGAGTAGGAGAGAAACAGAATATCATACCAGGGAACCCATCAAAGGAAGAAAAATCCCAATATTTAGCTTTGAAATCAAAGGGGCCAAATTTCCTGAGTCCTTACAACTATCAGGACTCAAGTCCTGGAATTTGAAAAATCCATGGGCTCATTTGGAAAAATGTTCATGTCATCGGCCACTTTTAATTGGATTATTTGTTGGGTGTGGAGTTGTGTATGTTTATATATTTTGGATCCTAACCCTTTATTGGATAGGTCATTTCTAAGTATCTACTCCTTTTCAATAGGTTGCCTTTTAGTTTTGTTGATCATTTCCTGCACTCTGTAGAAGCTTTTTATTTTGAGTTAGTCCTATAGTTTTTTTTCCTTTTACTTCCCTGGCCTCAAGAGATCTATTTAGAAAAATGTTCCTAGGGCCAATAATAGAGAAATTACTAGCTGTACTCTCTTCTAGGATTTTCATGGTTTCAGGACTCACATGTCTTTAATCCATTTGAGTTTATTTTTGTATATGATGACAGAAAGTGGTCCAGTTTTCCCAACACCATTTGTTAAAGAGATGGTCTGTTTCTCAGTGTGTATTCTCTCCTCTTTTAAGATAAATTGGTCACCTAGCTGTGCATTCATTTCTTAGTTTTCTATTCTGTTCTGATTTTTATGCCTGTTCCTCAAAAAGTTACAAATAGGACTACCCTACCATCCAGTAATTGCACTACTCCAAAATACAAAAATACTCATAAAGAGGGATATAGGTACCCTTATGTGTATTGCATTATTTACAATTGCCAAATTATGGAAGCATTCAAGTGTTCATTGACTGATGAATGGATACAGAAGATGTTGTGTATACATTTACAATGGAGTATTACTCAGCCATAAAAAATAATAAATTCTTGCAATTTGCAATGACATGGATAGAGCTAAAGAATATTGTGCTAAGTGAAATAAGTCAGAAAGATGCATACCATATGATTTCATGCATGTGTTATTTAACAAAAGAGCTAAAGAAAAAGACAGACAACGCAAGAAATAGACCCTTAATTATGGAGAACAAATTGATGGTTACCAGAGGGGAAGTGGGTAAGGGGAGGGGTGAAATGGGTGATGGGGATGAAGGAATTCACTTGGTGTGATGAGCACTGGGTGTTGGATGGAAGTGTTAAGTCACTAATATTGTACACCTGAAACTAGTATTGTACTTTATGTTAAGTAACTGGAATAAAAAACTTAAAAACCCAGTTTGATGTTTTAGGTACATTGCTAAGTACAGAGATATATGTGTGAGTAAGACTGACAATATCCTTAAGTAGCTTATAGTCTAATAAGGGAAACAAAATCTATTGGTACTGCTTCCTTAAGTACAATGTATATGGCCAAGTGCAGGGCCAGCGGAGGGAGGCAGTTAAAGAGAAGCCAAAAATAAAAAGATTCCAATATCTCTGTTATACAAAGGCACAGCGCTATGAAATTCTGCATTTAAGCATCTTACCTTTAAAATGCTTTTTGTTCACTTGCCCATGTAATATTTATTAGGGTAGATCACATCATACGCATCTGTGATTTAAACAGACAACCTTCTTAGCCCACGAAGGCATAGAGGACTCCAACCCTACCCCATTTCTCATGTTGTTATCTTCTACTGTTCTATTTCATCATTGCCTTAAGCTTTTTTAGTCATCCTTATAACTTCTAGTGTTAATTTTGGGGTCTTTAATCACTGTCTATTAAAATTGGGCCTTAGGAACAGAAAATGCAGGAAGACCGACTGTATGAGGCTTTTGCGCAGAGTAAATATCTGGTATCTGGGATTAGCCTGAGACAGAATGGCAAAGCAGGTAAACTGTGGTCTCTGAATACTTAATCTCCCTTTTCTGTCCTTTTCAGCAAGACCTCTCAGTGCTGTACTAACCACACCTCAAGACCTAGACGGTATAGTTCTGATCAAGATGCTATTGTCTTCATTTCTTATCATGAAGGTGGATTATTTTTAACCTGAAATAATGCATTTCTCTTGAGAGAATATTAATACCAGGTTGCTGCTCTCAGATGCAGAAGATAATCTTTCTTTAAATCATACCACAGCACACACTTCTACCAGTAGTCCAAGTTGTCTATCTGCAATATACTAGAAGGCCATTTAATTTCCATGTACTTAACAGAATGCTTTGACATGGGGGTGGACATAGTTTAAGACAAAGAATGTATTGTGTATTTCTTGAGTTTAAGCTTGCTAGGCCACAGGGCACGTACAATCAGAAATGAAGTAGCTAACATACACATGTACAGCCACACAAGTACTTACTCCTTACTACTTCATTTAATATTCATTTTCCATGTATCTACCACTTACTAGGTACTACAAAAGGCAGTAGCTATGAATAGAGGAAGTATGACCTTGGAAGAGATTCAGTTGGGTCGTCCGATGGTACTAATACTCAGGAAATATTTACAGTGCTAAGTTCAAAATATTATGTGCTGGAGATACAACAGGGTTTATAAAGAGGAGTAGGAGAGTGTCATCACCTCACATTGGATGTACTTGGCAGTGGATATTTGTGACTACACGAAGGAAAGCTGCTCAAGCAGATTCCTAAAGAAACAAGAGGTCAGCATGATGGGGAGGTCGAGGGAAACATCTTTATATGATCGTGATCTGCACCTCTTCAGAACAAATATATCAAGTACTAAAGTAACACCTACAACAGTGTATGGCTGCAGCACAGAGTGTGTGGGAGACAGTCAAAAAACACCTCGAGTCAGGTCACATGCCATCCCAAAGAGTTTGGCCTTTAAACTCTTCAGCATAGACTGTAGGAAGCTGCTGAGAAAAGTTAATTGGGAGAAGGGTGCATTTGAATTTCAGCAAGATCACTCTGACAGTGCTAAAAATCGATTACAGGGCAAGATAAAGTACAATAGTGAAAGCAATCATCCAGGGATAAAGGATGAAGGCCCAACGGAGGCAGGAACTGAAGACAAGTAATAGTAATTAAGAGCAAAGGCCAGATCAGAAGCAGCATCAACAGAAAATAGAGGCTTATTCATGGGGCAATGGAGGTGAGAAAGCAAAGTGAGGAAACTGGAGGAACTCAAAGAGGCACCTTGGGTTCCAGCATGGGTGCAAAAGGGAATCCGAGTGCAAGTATAACGAGGAGGTCTCCTGCCTCCGCGGCTTGCACAGGGTCCCCGTTCGGGCAGCCTTGCCCAACACCACACAGGCACCTGGACTCACACCGTCTCTCAATTTCTCTCAACTAGCTTTTCATTTTCAACGCTCCAAAATGCATACTTTAAGGCTTCCTGGTTCTCCTTTTCTTAGGTAATTGGGCTTTTATCTTCAATTTGTCTCCCATCATACTCCTTATCCAAACAACAGAATCTCCCTAGATCTATATTACGTACAGGTCAGGGCAGTAGAGAGAGGAGTATAAATACTTAATACTTAAATCAACTTGATATTGATTTTGTCACAGAGAACAAGTTTGTGAGAGAGGTTAAATATTGTTATTTTGGATGTATTGTTCCAAGTAGGCAAAAATTGGCATCCCTAAAAAATAATCAAAATATCTCATAATGTAATTCAAGGATATTTAAAGAAAATAAATGTATTTTACTCTATAGGTTCAAAGAGCACATTGTTTTCCAGGAAAACACCCAGACAAATATAGTCAACCTGGAGACAATATAGTTGACTGTAAAAGCAGAGAAGAATATTTGGGAAGACAGGCAGAAAAGAACATTAAGAGAAAAAAATGAGGTGGCTGGCCACTGACTATTTCAGACCATAGTCTAGAGGATGGAGGAACAATGCTTGCAAAACTCATTCAACACATACATGCACACACACACAAAAGTAGGAGTTTGGAATTTTATACTCTGCCAAGGTAGCATGTGGAACGCACACACACACACACACACACACACACACACGCACGTGCACACACACAAAACAATCAGTATGTTTTAATAAGCCAAAGTATTTTGTAATATCTTTGCCATGTGCACTTATAATCAAAACTATTGGAGCCATTCAAGAGATGAGTGGAAAGAATATGAGTAACCAACGCCAGTGGGCATTCAATCTGTCAAAAGTAAAACTAAGGCTGAAATCAATTTGGAATTATGATAATAGAAAAGAATGCAAATACTGTCAAAAATTGAAAGACAAAGTTAAAAAGTGATCTAAAACTGTGGTCTTAAGATTCTCATTTTCTTTCCTTTAGATCATTTAAAGTCTACAAATTGAACACTCATGACTTTATATGTTTTTACCAATAAAAAGGTAAATGTTTAAGGAATCTAATCAGGTGGTGGGAAAAATGTTTAGAAGTAAAAAGAAATAGAAAATAGAGGTGATTTCCACATTGACTATAGGATAGTTAAAAGATACTGTTTAATGTGATACATTTAAACTACAGATGTATTACTCATAATTTTAACTACTGGATTGGAAATAAAAATAGATTGCTTTAGGGGTACTCGGGTGGCTCAGAGGCTTAGGCACCCAACTTTGGCTCAGGTCATGATCTCAAGGTTCATGAGTCTGAATCCTGTATTGGGCTCTGTGCTGACAGGTCAGAACCTGGAGACTGCTTTGGATTCTGTCTCCCCTCTATCTCTGTCCCTGTCCTGCTTTAATTCTCATTCTCTCACTCTCTCAAAAATAAACTTTTACAATACTTTTTAAAAAATACCTTTATTAATATAAGATCAGAAAAAATTAAAATACCACTTTTCTAGTAAGAAGATTTAATGCTTTATAAACAATTTATGCATAGTTAACAAAAAAGAAATTTGATACACCTAATTTAGGGAGAAAATCCTGAATTAAACTGTGTTTCGACACTCCTTGACTATGAGCTCATATTTCTCTTATCAGATAAAATTTTATCTGTTTATTATGGTACTTCCTACGGGTCAAAGAGTCCCAAACATCTGTTTTAAAGAAATATAAATGGATGCTGATAAGGAACCAAATGAAGTTACAGACTTCTTAGGTCATCGCAGCATTTGGATTAAGTGGATGACATTAGTCTGAATTTTTAAGTCTTGTCAATACTTTTACTTCATCTGAGCTTCATCCAGAGGTTTGATTGCTGACATTCAGTGAATGTTAGTCAACCAAACATATCATAGTCTGTATGTGCTCAGCACCCTTCCAGTACATGACATGATTCTAAAAGCCAGGGGTCTCCTTTGAAATATATATATTCTTTGGTATTCAAAATTGAGACCAGCCAACATGAGACCAAACCTACATTTTTCCTTTCTTTTTTATTTTATTTATTGTTTATTGTCAAGTTGGTTTCCATATAACACCCAGTGCTCTTCCCCACCAGTACCCTTTTCCTAAAGCAAATGGTTATCTATGCATTATTTATAAGACCCCCCCCAAGGTCAATTAAATTCAACATTACAAATAAAGAAGGAGTGTTATTCTATTATCTTTACCTTAAGCCTTAGGCATCAAAGTAGTCTGCACATGCTGTGAAGATAGGGCTTATGACCCTTCATGTTTACTCTAGGACTAAACACAGTACCTGGCACATAATGAAAGCTTAGTATGTATGTGTGCAACAGCCTAGACTGAATAAGCAGCAATGGAATAAAATCCTTTAGATTAAGTTAGGATTTAAGAGTTGAATTTATCATTCAGAGTAAGTACTTTCCTCCAACAGCAAAGTTTTATTTCCAGTTAATATTTAAGACCATCTATAGGAGGCCCATTCTTAAAATTATATGAAGACAATTTTTTATCAGTTTAAACTCATTTATAAATGTTAATATATAGAAATTTGGCAGACATAGATGGTTTTAACTTATAATACACTTCTATTTGGTGTATCTATGTAAAAAGGAAAAGCTGTAGATTCTAAGAAAAACTTTTCAGGAGAATATGAAAACAAAGTAAAAACATTGGATCATATTTGATCATGAAATATATCAAACATCTACCTAAAGTCATCATAAGCATAAATAACAGTTGGCATATGTAATGGCATTATTTCAAACACTGTATGTGGTCTCAGGCAATAACCAGCTGTTAATGTCATTGTGCTCTCCTACACAACTTACTAAAATTATTTTTCAGTATATCCAGTAATTACTTTTGGCACATACTCCAGTTCTATAACTTGTTCTCTTCTATCTCGAGAGCTTTCAATCTGAGTATATTTTCCATAATGTAAAAACCACAACTCCCTTACTGGAATTTACATAGAGATTCCTGTGTCCTTTCTCCCTCTGTTTTATCTCATAGAGGCTTCCACTGTTATAAATGGTTAAACGAATTTCAGAGGAAACCAAAGTGATGTACCTTTACCACAATCTTAGTTGATAGGAACTCTACTGTTCCTATCTGAGGACTGTGATCTTTGTTGTTTCTTATGAATAACATGTTTCTCTATGTTGTTTCTTCCACTGATTTAGGAGATACTAGTTTTAGTCAAGATAGAACTGGTGTCAATAAGGAACTTTCTCAGAGGAATGGTCTTTGGTCTGAAAAGGGCAGTCTTACAAAGTTCAGAATTTATTTGAAGGATTCTGAACACTTGGTCAGTGAATTATAGTTGACTTAATGTCTCTCCTTTAATCTTAGAGGCAAAATAAATTTTATTAACAGATTCATTAAGCATGTACTGGAAACAAAGCAGCACCCTAGGTTTTCAAATGTTTGGAACTCGGAGTTGTACATTGGGGCATTATTAGATTAATCCACAACCATCCTGAACACACTTTATATATGATCTCCTTGGCAATGGTTATCTAGATCACTTACAGATTAAGTTGTTCAGAATGAATGAGACTTTTCCAGAGTCTTCTGATTCCATAAATTCTGACTCCATCTAGTGAATCAGGGGAAAACTGTTTCCTTCCCAACACAGGGGACCTTCGAAGGTCTGGACTTTGCCATGGAACCCATGCATATTCAGGATTTCAGAGGGCTCTGTTTTTTATCCATTTGCCATCCACACACGTGCACGTGCACATGCGCGCGCGCGCACGCACACACACACACACACACACACACACAGCTCTGGCATGAGGGCTACATTTGTAGATGATGCTCCCTCCAGATCTGAATATAGAAGTGGTTTTTTTTAAGTGAGTGAATGATTCATTCTGTGTTTTACAATTAGAGAGAACATGTACTATCATTCTAGTCATCAAGAAGAAAAATCAAGTTCTGAATAGAAAACAACTGGCATATTACCCTAAATTCATTACTTCTAGACCTTGAGCTATTTTTTCTTATGCAAATGTATTGCTTGAAAACATCTAAAGGTTTTAGAGCTTTTATAGTCATTGGCCTCCTTTTTCTTGTTTAAGAAACCGATGAAGCATACTTCATTATCACAGACTTGGGTGTAATAAACATCTCTTTCTAAAGGATTAGGTTCATTCAAGAGATTATAATCCTTAGGGTTTTTATATTAACTTCATCTTCAGTCGCTTAAAAATTCTTATATTGTCCTTATATTGTGACTTTCTTATAAAATATAGTATTATCCACACATAATCGATATGAACACAATGGTGATTCACTTTGAAAGGATACCAAGAAAACATTCTTTATAGAGCTCTTGAGGGGACAGAAAACAGGTAACATCCTACAATGTTGGTGGGAGTTTAAGACAATACAGACTTTTGGAAGGCAACTTGGCTATAACAAAATTTAAGGAGTATATATGCTTTGACCCAAAAATTCTAGTTTGGAGTCCACCATCATTATCATTGCACAAATATATGACATAATAACACATGCATAGTAATATATGAAAGTGTATTACTCTTTAACTTTTATGAGCATGAAGTTAGGAGGATGACTAAATTAAACCCCTATCATGAAACAGAGCAGTTAAATGCAATGACATAGAATTCCATTTACTAACATGGAAAAGATACTCAAGATAGATTTTCATTTAATACAAGGCCAAGTTACAAAATAACATATCCAGCATGACCTCATTTATGTAAAAATGAAGACAACTGAGAATTATCAATTTACCTTCTTATCTGTGTGCAGGTATACACATACACATGTGTTAGAAAAACAATCTTAAAAACTACTACAAATTATGGTTATGTATAGCAAAGAAGAGTAGGCAATGTGGCAGCCAGAAAAGAGGGAAGGACAGTAACTTTCACATTTTATGTTTTGTATTTCACAGTTAGCCTTTTGTATAGTTTCAATATTTTACAGTCGGCATGGTTTCTGTGACACTTCCAAGTTGAAAGGCAAGTTCACAAGAGCATTGAAGAATAATTTTCTAGTCACAAAATCACAGTTACGCTTACTTAAACATCTATAGAAGACGCTGAGGAAATAGAATTACCACCCCAACTGAAAGGAGAGGCGGTCTTCAAGTATTGGTGAATTAGTGTGAGAAGCTTGAGATAACAAGAGTTACTTTCTATGAAACTACAGTCTGAGTTTTATTTCAAAAGAAAAAGCAAAATGAAACAAACAGAAAGCAGCTCCTCATGGGCTTGTGGGCTGAGTAGGAGGTGAGGAAGCAGCCTACACAATATGGAAGCACCTCAGAGTTTTGTTACATAATAGGCATTCTGTGAGTGCTAGTATCCTGTCCTCTCAACTTTTACTTGTTTAACTCAAACCCATTTAATCCATTTTTATTTCCCATTCTTCCTAAAGACAGGCCCTTTTCTCCTAATGGCTTGGTTGTCTCACAGTTCCATAAACAGCATGCTATTCTTACCATGTACCTCTGCATTTAATGCACTCGGGTTACCTCTTCCATCACCATGTCCTTTTCTGAGAGTTCTTTGACAACTACAGTACCACAGTTCCCCTTCCAGAGGCGAGTCCTTGATTCCATTCTCATAGCAGGAGATCTCCTGCCTTGTGCCATTAAAATTTTTGGACCAGCCCACTCTACACCCACCATCTAAACCAATTAGATCCTCTCTGAAGAGTTTTGCCAAGATAGTAATAGCCTCCAAGATCAAATCAATTACTAGTTATTCTTGGAGCTGGAAAACATGCAGAATCAGGAGTCACAGAAGCCCGGGGTCTATTTGTGCTAATTAACACACAGGAGAGTCTGATTGTAGGCACTTAGAAGCAGAAAAGGAACCATGTGAGGACAATGAGAACAAGAATGGATGGAAAAGAACAGAAGAGAGGGGGACAGACACAGCTACTCTCTTCCCAAGGGCTTTTTAATTGTACCCTGAGAAAACCTAGTAGTTCATCTCCTTTGGTTCTACTGTACATCCTGTATTTTTAACAAATAGGTTTTTAGTGAAGCTAACCTGACAGGGTCTTATTTTTGATACCTCATGAAGAATGTCCCTGGGACTATCCTGTATCAACTCCAAATCTACCCATCTTTCAAGACCCAAATTGTTTAATCACATGAAAGGATATGAACACAGTTCCAATTTATAGATTATTTCTTCCCTGAATACACCACAGAGTCTGTGCCTGACAAGGTACCCCTGGATGTGACCAACCTCCATCTATGATGCAGTAGTGCTAATAGGCTACGTGTAATGAAACTGAAACCTTCTTTAGGGCAGAGATAAGCTGCTCCATTTCTTCAGTACATTCTGTATGTTGACCACTCAGTAGCCATTGGAGAACTATGTTAACTAAGTTGCTGAGCCTATGTTCCAAGAAGTGCATTCAAATCAAATAATTAAGGCATGTATTCTACAATTGAGAAGTAATAAGAGTATTTCAAAGGGGTCCTTAAAGAAATGCTATACTAAGAAATGGGAGCCAATTTAAAAAAAAAAGATCAAGCCAATATACATACTGCTTAAACATGGATATGATAGGCACCAATTTCATGTTCAAAACCCAGATGTAATCCCGTCGATGAAGAAAGCAAATAAAATATTACTGTTAGTGTGTTAGATCTCTTAAATAGGAATATTCTTCCAGGAAGAGAATAAGTGAGATAGATGAAATTTTTAAGTGAAATTACACTCATGACTATTAAAAGGAATTGTAATCTAGTGGGCAATACAATGAATCACAAACATACAATCCATGGGAATTTACCAAGTATTATTAGTTAGAAAATAAAAGAAATATAGTTACACTTGGAACATTATTCTTGTTCTAGTTTTCATTAAAACTTAGTAACTAACGCTTCAAGGGGCACCTGTGTGGTTCACTAGGTTAAGCATCTAACTCTTGATTTCATCTCAGGTCAGGTCATGATCTCACTGTTTGGGAGTTTGAGCCCCACACTGGGCTCTGCACTGACAACATGGAACCTGCACTATAGAATAAAAATGGAGGGTAAAAAGTCACAAGAGAAAAGAAATTAAGTATTTACTAACTGATCTCAATTTTTCTCCTTCCCTTCCTCCAAACCATTCCCTGTTTCCATTACTAAAGATTATGGATGTGCAAGTTTAGCAGTTTATAGACCTTCCAATCCCAAGAAGCACATTGAACTGAGTATAAAGAAGTATCACTGAGAATAGAATATAACCTAACAGATATTCATCATGAACTATCTCTTCATTTTAGCCAACTTCTGAGTCCCATTTGTCTGTCCCATTAAGAGGTTTTACAGCATCTCAACTCACTGCTTGTGTATTAGTTTACTAATCTCCTCTCCTTTACTCTGACACAGCACTCAGATAAGTCTTTGTCTTTGATCCATTGCTCTGGCATCAAGACTCAGCTTCTCAAGATATACTCCGGAAGGCAAATTAATGATGCAGATACCAGTTCAATTCTCCTCTGCTATACATATACATACAACTCCCCCGCACTGCTGATTTAAAGCAGATGTATTAAGGTGTCAGGCATACCCTAATTTAGCATTTAAAGAGGGCTAGCCAACAATTGAAAGTACTATTTTATTTCTCCATAAATATTCATTAGTTTTCAACTAGTCTACTATGGTGGTGGTAAATACTACTCAAAACTATAGATTTTGTTTTATTTAAAAATTAAAATGTTCAAGGTTTTATTCATTTCTGAAGGGTAGAGAGAGAGAGAGAGAGAGCGAGAGCGAGCGCAAGCATGCGCACAAGTGAGGGAAGGGCAGAGAGAGAGAGAGAGAGAGAGAGAGAGAGAATCTGAAGCAGGCTCTAGGCTCTGAGCTGTCAGCACAGAGTGCCAACGCAGGGCTCAAACCCATGGACCATGAGATCATGACCTGAGCTGAAGTTGGACGCTTAACTGACTGAGTCACCCAGGCACCCCTGTATTTTCTTATATTCTATAGATACTATTTGAAGTGTTGACCTATGGTTTACTCCTTTTTTCATGTAATAATTACTGTGCTTCTGCTAAGACTTAGAAGTTTAAAGCCTTTTACGGCCATTCTCTTATCTATTGGAGTAGGCCTACAACTGTTTTCAGAGACAGACATATAAGAATGAAAGATTTAATATTCATATGCACACTTACATCATAACATAGGATCACAATGATATCCAGTATCTAGTAGCTGTAGGGAACCTAATTTACAAAAGTCAGTCCACAGGTAGTATTTGATCAATCTGATGGTTTTCTCTAAATCCTCCAAAATCATCTCTCACAGAGTAAAGTAAAGGTTTCTCAATCAGTGGCACCACTCTGCCTTTCTATTATTTCCTACTTCAGGTCTTCCACAATATGCTTATTACCTCCTTTTTAACATCTGTATTACTCTTCATTTCACATTCTAAAAGTTAGAAACCAACTAGGTAGGAGACCCTCATTTCCTATTCCTTTGACACTTAACCTTCTTCATTCACTGTGTTAAATTAAAATGGAGACCTGGTGTCAGAATCCATCATACTCAGAAAACAAGGTAAGCTACAGAAGCAAAACCTAACCTAATATATTATGCAGTGCAAGCAAAAACTTGGGTTATTTCTTGTAAATGCCTCCAACAAACAAGATTCAAATCATTTTCCTAAAACGGTAGCAGATAAGCTCTCTGCCCAAATGTTATCACCATTTGGGAATGTTATCACCAGTCACTGGTAGCTTTCACATTTCTAAGTGGTCCTATGGCCATGCACCTTCGAGCTTCATCCTACTTTCAGTGTGTAGACTCTTAGTTAATAAACTGTTCTTTTATGCATAATAAACACTAATTAAGATGGTAATGGATCCGAGCTTATTTTCAACAGTAGCATGTGTATGTTAAAATCCTATTCATCTCCCAAAGTGCCACTGAAAAATGCCACTGGCATTTTTAGGAGAGCTTTCTTGACGCCTTTGTAATGAGAGCAGAGGTCTTTCTACTCCAAGCTTTCAGGGATGTTGTGCGTCTTTCTAATTGTTCTTATAGAGTGGAATATACTGACTGAGCCCAAGCTCTGTAGTCAGACTGACTCCGTTTCATTTTGCAGCTCACCTCACTCAACTTTACTATATACATAATTAGCAAATCATAGCAGTTACCACTCAGGTTTGCAGCACATTCAAAATTTGAAGCATTCAATTCAGGTTTGCCATCATTAGAAAACAAAATTAATTGTAATGCAAAATAAACATTTTCTCATGGTCAATATTAGATTTTCCCTATAGGCAAAAGTTCAAAATATGGAATTAGTGAGACATTAAAAAAATAGTCTTACAGTGTGGTTTTGATTTGAATTTCCCTGATGAGGGACTTTAAGCATTGTTTCATGTGCCTGTTGGGCATCTGGATGTCCTCTTTGGAGAAGTGTCTATTCAGGTGTTCTGCCCATTTCTTCACTGGATCATTCATTTTTTGTGTATGGAGTTTAGTGAGCTCCTTGTATATTTTGGATACCAGCCCTCTATCTGATATACCATTTGCCACTATCTTTTCCCATTCTGTTGGTTGCCTATTAGTTTTCTTGATTGTTTCCTTTGCCTTGCAGAAGTTTTTTTATCTTAATAAGGTCCCAGTAGTTCATTTTTGTTATTGATTCCCTTGCCTTTGGGGAAGTGTTGAGGAAGAAATTGCTGCGATTGAGGTCTAGGAGGCTATTTCCTGCTTTTTCCTCAAGGGTTTTTATGGTTTCCTGTCTCACATTCAGATCCTTTATCCATTTTGAGTTGTTTTTGTGAA
>NC_043713.1:52740003-52804676 GCF_006229205.1 Suricata suricatta
TATTCTATTCCACTGGTCCATGTGTCTGTTTTTGTGCCAGTACCATACTGTCTTGATGATGACAGCTTTGTAGTAGAGACTAACGTCTGGGATTGTGATGCCTCCTGTTTTGGTTTTCTTCTTCAATATTACTTTGGCTATTCAGGGATTTTTGTGGTTCCATACGAATTTTAAGATAGTTTGTTCTAGCTTTGAGAAGAATGCTGGTGCAACTTTGATGGGGATTGCATTGAATGTGTAAATTGCTTTGGGTAATAATGACATTTTAACAATGTTTATTCTTCTGATCCATGAGCACAGAATGTTTTCCCATTTCTTTGTGTCTTCAATTTCCTTCATAAGTCTATAGTTTTCAGCATACAGGTCTTTTACATCTTTGGTTAGGTTTACTCCTAGGTATTTTATGGTTTTTCGTGCAATTGTGAAGGGGATCGGCCTCTTTCTGTTGCTTCATTTTTGGTGTATAAGAATGCAACTGATTTCTGTACATTGACTTTGTACCCTGCAACATTGCTGAATTCATTGATCAGTTCTAGAAGGCTTCTGGGGGAGTCAATCGGGTTTTCCATGTACAGTATCATGTCGTCTGCGAAAAGGGAAAGTTTGACTACTTCTTTGCTGACTCTGATGCTTTTTATTTCCTTTTGTTGTCTGATTGCTGATGCTAGGACTTCCAACACTATGTTAAACAACAATGGTGAGAGTGGACATCCCTGTCATGTCCCTGATTTCAGGGGGAAAGCTCTCAGTTTTTCCCCATTGAGGATAACATTGGCTGTGGGCTTTATGTAAATGGCTTTTATGAGGTTTAAGTAAGTTCTTTCTATCCCAACTTTCTTGAGAATCAAAACCACACTGAGATATCACCTCACACAGGTCAGAGTCGCTAAAATGAACAAATCAAAAGACTATAGTTGCTGGCGAGGGTGTGGAGAGATGGGCACCGTTCTACACTGTTGGTGGCAAGGTAAACTGGTGCAGCTGCTCTGGAAAACAGTGTGGAGACTCCTCAAAAAACTACCCATAGAACTCCCCTATGACCCAACAATAGCACAGCTAGAGATTTACCCAGGGGATACAGAAGTGCTGATGCATAGGAGCACATGTACCCCAATGTTAATAGTGGCACTTTCTACAATAGCCAAATCATGGAAAGAGCCTAAAGGTCCATCACCTGATGATTGGATCAAGAAGATGTGGTGTATATGTATGTGTGTGTGTGTATATATATGTATATATATAAAATACACACACACACACACACACACAATGGAGTATTACATGGCAATGTGAAAGAATGAAATATGTCCATTTGTAGCAAAGTGGATGGACTTCAAGGGTATTATGCTAAGTGAAATAAGTCAGGCAGAGAGGGACAGATACTACATGTTTGCACTCATAAGTCTAACAGGAGAAACTTAACAGAGGACCATGGTGAGGGGAAGGTGGGAAAACAGGGAGAGGGAGTGAGATAATTCATGAGAGACTCTTGAATACTGAGAACAAACTGAGGGTTGAAGGGGGAGGGGGAGGGGGAAAAGAGGTGGTGGTAATGGAGGAGGACACTTTGGGGAAGAGCACTGGGTGTTATATGGAAACCAAGTTGACAATAAACTATTAAATAAATTAATTAAAAAATAAAAAACAACAATAAAAAGAAAAAAAGAAAACAATCCTATTTACAGTTGCACCAAAAATGCTACAATACCTAGGCATAAACTAAGCGAGAGATTCAAGACCTGTACTCTAAAAACTATAAGGAACACTGGTGAAAGTAACTGTAGACAACACACATACAAAAAAAAAAAAAAAGACATTCTGGGCTCATGGATTGGAATAACAGATGTTAAGATGTCTTTACTACTCAAAGAAATCTAACATTTAATGCAAATGTTTTTCACAGAGCTAGAACAAACAATCAAAATTTGTACGGAACCACAGAAGTCCCCAAATAGTCAAAGCAACCTCAAAAAAGAGGGGCTTCTAGGTGGCTTAGTCGGTTAAGCATCCAACTTCAGTGTAGGTTATGATCTTGCAGTTCATGAGTTCAAACCCCATGTGAGGCTCTGTGCTGACAGAGCCTGGAGCCTGCTTTGGATTCTGTGTCTCCTTGTCCCTCTGCCTCTTCCCTGTTTCTTTCTCTTCCCTCCCTCGCTCGTTCCCTCCCTCTCTCAAAAATAAAGATTAAAAAATTTTCTAAAAAGCAACCTTGAAAATGCAGCAAAACTGGAAGCTTAATTCTGGACTTCAAGTTGTATTACAAAGCTACAGTGATCAAACAGTATGGTACTGGCACCAAAGTAAACACAGATCACTGGAGCAGAATAGAAAACCCAGAAATGAATTATAAGGTCAATTGATCTTCAACAAAGAAGGAAAGAATATCCAAGAGGGAAAAAGACAGTCTCTTCAGCAAATGGTGTTGGGAAAATAGGACAGCAACATGCAAAAGAATGAATCTGGACCACCTTCTTAATCCATACACTAAAATATATTTAAAATGAACTAAAGACCCAAATGTGACACCTGAAACGGTTAAAAAAAAAATCAAGGAGTACATAGGCAGTAGCCTCTCTGATGTTGGCTGTGCCAGCTTCTTTATAGACAGGTCTCCTGAGGGAAGGGAAACAAAAACAAAAGTCAACTACTGGGACTCTATCAAAATAGAAAACTTCTGCATAGAAAAGGAAACAATCAACAAAACTAAATGTCAACCTATGGAATGGGAGAAGATATTTATAAATGACACTCAATAAATGGGTTAATATCTAAAATATGTGAAGAACTGATCAACTCAACACCAAAATACAAATAATCCAATTAAAAATGGGCAGAAGACATTAACAGACATTTTCCCAAAGAGGACATCCAAATGACAAAAGACACATGAAAAGAGATTCATCATTACTTACATCAGGTCATTAAGGAAATGAAAATCAAACTACAATGTGGTATCAAACCACAGATGTCAGACTGGCTAAAATCAACAATACAACAACCAACAGGTGTTGGTAGGATGTGGCAAAAAAGGACCCTCCATCACTGTTGGTGGGAATGCAAACTGGTGCAGCCACTGCGGTAAACAATATGGAACTTCCTCAAAAAAGTAGAAATTGAACTACCCTATGATCCAAGAACTGCACAATTGGTATTTACCCAAAATATTCAAAACAATTTAAAGGGATAGATGCACCACAATATTTATAGCAGCATTATCAGCGATAGCCAAATTATGAAAACAGCACAAATGTCCATCCACAGCTAAATGGATAAAAATATAAAACACATACACACAGAATATTCTTCAATCATACAAAAAAATGAAATCTTGACATTGTACCATCATGATGAATCTAGAAGCTATCACACTAAGTGAAAAAGTCAGAAGAAGAGAAAATACCATGTAATTTCACTCATGTGGAATTTAATAAAAAGTGAACAGAGGAAAAAAATAGACAAACCAAGAAACAGAGTCCTAGCTATAAAGAACAAACTTATGGTTATCAGAGGGGAGGTAGATGGGGGATAGGTTAAATGGCTGATGGGGATTAAAGAATGTCCCTGTTCTGAGGAGCACTGGGTAATGTAAAGAATTGTTGAATCACTATGTTGTCCACCTGAAACTAATATAACACTGTATGTTAAATATACTGGAATTTAATATCTTCTGCAATGTTCACCATAGTTGCCATACACCATTATTGTAACATTGTCTATATTCCCCATGCTGTGACTTTATTTTGTAAAATTGGAAGCTTGTACCTCTTAATTCCCTTCATGTATGTTTGCCCCTCCCCCATCCCCTGCGGGCAACCACCTGTTTGTTCTGTGTTTGAGTGTATTTTTTTGGTTTGTTTATTTTACTTTTTAGATTCTACATCTAAGGGAAATCAGCCACTATTTGTCTTTGATTTTTTTCCACTCAGCATGATGACCTCTAGGTTGATCTATGTTGTCACAAATGCCAAGATGTGTTGTTTTTTTTTTTTTTACAGCTAATACTCCATTATACACACACATGGATACACAACGCACCTTTTATTTATCTATTATCTATCGATGGCATTTAGGTTGCATCCATAATATTTTATGCTATCTCACAGGTATACAATTCTCACTTGAACATACTACTTAAAATGTAATAAGAATGTAATAAAGATTGTTGAATGGGTCTCCCAAAGTTCTTCAAATCTAGCACGAATTGAATACTACTTTTTGGTATTGTAGATTGAATGCCAACATGATTAATTACTTCCAAGATACTTAGTTGCCCTGGCTTTTAAACCAAGTAACATGTACAGGTCTAGCCAATATTTCAGTAATGGTATTTAAAATTATTAGGATTCCTGACCATGTCTTTCTACCACAGTATTTTGCTTAATAGAGGTCAAATGACTGATATGCTTTCTAAGAGAATTTAGCAATGAAATTAGAAGTTAATTGGCCTCACCCCTTCTTACAAATGCTAAATGTCTACAGAATTACTGCAGTATCTTCTAGATAGTACAACAGTACAAACAAAACATTATCACATCACCTGGGGAATCATATTCTAATATACATTTAATTGAAAGATTATCTTTGAAGTTTTAACTTTTAAAGTATGTGTAAGCATATTTATTAACAAGTAAATTATTAGTACACTGAGTATTTTGGGTTCTAGTACATAACAAGATTTTCATGGTTTTTATTAGTGTTCATTTTCTATTTCCATATAATTAAATTTTGAAAGTATCATCTTAATAAAATCAGGATATAAGATATCTCTGGTTCAGCAGCAGGAGGCTGTGCGAGAAGTAACACTCAACTGGGAGCTCAGAGACTTGAGGTCTAAATGGATTAGTCTAATGAACTATTATAGATTTATCCCATTTCTAAAACAAGGAAGATTTTAAAGCAATGTTTACCCAAGAAGATTAAGTAGAATTATTTTGGGACAATACAAAGGACTCAAATACAATGGATTATTCATTTTTTTTTAATCCACATGGGATTTCTAATTAACCAAAGGGAGAAAACCCATTTATCATGATAGTGAATACAAGAAACTAAATCCTTCCATTTCCATATGAACCCACAGTCCCTGTACATCCAATCCACAAGTTCGACAATAAAGTTAACTGCGATGATTTCAATGGCTTTTATCTAATAAATGAAGTCTGGCTCATTTCTCTGGGATTCAGTCAATAGGACTAGATTACTACTGAAGTCCTTTCACTCTAATACAAACAAGTTAAAAAGCTTCTCAACACAATGCTGTATAATACTACCATAAAATGATAAATTTCTTGAAGCAATTCTTCTTAAAGCAAGAAATTTGCATACCTCCACTCACTTCAGTCAATGGGTGCTTAGCAGCTACTTCCTAAGGCAAGTACTAATAATGGAATCAAATGTATGATTCAGTATTGTATCTGAAAAATAATGAGAAGTATCTAAACCTAGCTAATATCCTAATCTAGGTTTCTTGGGGTCCAGTGAGGACATTTAAGAGCCAAGTTTTCATTATTTCAATTGCACACACTCAATAGTTTTTAAAGTATTGCCCTCTTACCAAAGAAATTACTACGTTAATACATTGAAATTGATGAGACCAGTGCTTGGGTCAAGAAGTTGAGATCCTTACTAATCTCCATGATCTGTTAACTACTTTTCCTTTCCTGGGAAACCACCACAGTCTACTTTGATGTCAGGATACAATGGTAGGGATCAATCAATCTTCATATCCTATGTCTTATGGATCCCAAGAGATGTATGCCTTCCTCTCTGGTAAACAGGTTGAACCTCAATGGCAACAGTGGAAAGTTTTTGTGGGTTTTTTTCCCCTTTAAACATATCAGGGCTGTCTCCAGATCAAGTATACTCTATATATTCCCCTCATTCTGACATAGTTAAAATGATCCCATTATCATTGATCATTTTTATACTCTTAAAAAGGATGATGGCACATAGAGAAAGACTACTTTCTGATGTCTAAAAGTCTTTATGATTTCATCAGCAATGTCCTCTCCAAGTATTCTGTTTTTTACTATCAGAAAAATAAAAGCCACTATGTTATTCACTAGACTTAGTAAACATGAAGAAACAAAAATTTTCCATTAACTGACATTTCAAATTAGAACATCTTTGGTGCTTTGCCAGATCCATCCCACATCTTTGCCCTCCAAGTTCTTCATAGCCCCACTCATTTTTCCTCCACCCCCTTCATCTTTGCTGGTTCCCAACTCCACTGTGGCTGTCATGCTTCCCTGATGCCTGGAATAGTGCCTCGTTACCATGGAAATAATCACTTTAAAAAACAATACAATACAATAAAGTAATAATGAGCACTTTGGCAGCCTGTACTGTAGCCAGGAAAGGAGACTAGAGCCAGAAATAGAACTCAGTCTTACTGTTACCATCAACTACTCCCTTGATCAAGCCATTAGACAACTAGATTTCCCTTTTCGTTGTTCACTCTTTTCATATACATACTCCCAGATGATATCCGGCAACATCTGATTTGAGAGGTGCAGATTGCTTGCTGCTGCGAGGACTAATTTATTACATTGTGCAATAAAATAATAACCATAGGAATGAGCCTATGGACCTTTAAAAAATTAAGGTTATCATAGAATTGATAGGCTGCTCCAGTAAAAGAGATCTGCATTTTCAGGGTTCTTGCCATCCAGAGATTTCTAAAATAACATACACAATAAAAATGTACTGATACATTTTAAATATATATATACACACACACACACACACACACACACACATATAATTTTCTCCATATTGCTAATGTAGCATTCATTATATATACACACACACATATATATATATAATGAAACTGATAGATTTGTATTTCATATTTTACTTTCATCACCTCAGTTCTTAATTGTGGAGCCATGTGGAACAGTTAGGGTAAACATGCCCCTAAGTAGACAGGAAGGCCATATTGTTCAAGTCATTTTTGTAGAGAATATGAAGTCTTTATATATCTTTAGAGGAAATCCTATAAAAGCTTTCCGAGCACAGAAAAGCACAAAGGAATATATAAAATACAAGCCAAAAACTCTAAACACTGCCCGAAGGATTTAGAAAATGTAGTGATGCAGGCTGATGAAAGGTCTTAAAAGGTCATTTACTCAAATATTTAAGCACATTTATGACCAGATGTGGGGTGATTACAATAATAGCTATGACCTCCTCTGGGAACTGAAACAGTCCTTCAGGAGTTTATAGTCTACTGGATATGACAAATTATCAAATGTAACTGCAGTTCATCATGATGAATGCTACATTAGCAATATGGAGAAGGAATTAGTTATCACACCCTTTTAAGTTAGCCATACCCAGATAGGCCAGTAGACCTACCCAATATCAAAGAGCTGGTTAAAAGTTAATACAGGTGGTAACAAAAAAAAAATAAGGGCAAAGCTTATCTTAGGTCCTTGTGTTAATGAGAAGGATCTTGCATGAAGTAAGGCTATGTTTAGAATATAGAGACCAGGTAAAACAAAGGAGGCAAAAAAAAACATAGTGGAGCATCACAGATATCTAACTGGTATAATTAGGGTATAAAATCTGTGGTGCAGGAGTGTTTGGGGTAAAAGAAGTATTGCCTCTATAATACTCAGCAAAGCAAGAGTCAGATTACTAATTCTAACCCGTCTTGTAAATGAAACACAATTTAAATGACAATGAGAAGTGTACTGTTCTTCTTTAATATTTGTTGAACACCCACAGTGCTCTAACTACTCAACTCATTGAAATGGTAATAAAAACCATGGGAAGAGATGAAAAGGGTAGAGAGGAGAAATGATGGGACAAGGATGAATGGAAAGGTAGGTGATCTCAATCAGATACAAGATATTTATTGAGCCTTTATTAAACATGTCCACAGGCATTTTGTTAGCTGCTTTGGAGGAGTAAACAAGTATTGGTTCACTTAATACAGAAACAACAAATTTATGAATAAAAAAACAAGACAAAGCTGTATTTTAAAAAAATTATGTGACAATCATTAAAGCAAGGCCTTGTCACTGACCAGATGATAATTTAATTAAAATTAAAACTTTAAAGAATAAAATTATTGCTGACACATATGAAAGATTAAGTCTCACTGGAAGGGTAAATATATAAAGGTAGTGGATTAATCACTTATAAAGCCAGTATGCAGGTAAAAAGGCAAAAAGTGAAATTAATGGATTATAAAGTTAGTTAAAGGATACACATGATAGAAAGATCAATTTTGACATTAGAAAAAAAACCATGGTGGGAGAGAAATTGTTGAGCTGTAGAATAGGATCCAACTTAAATTGTTATTAACTGAAAACAGACTTCTAGATATGTTGCTATATGTAAGCCTCATAGTACACACAAAGCAAGAGCCTGGAGTAAATACACAAGAGATGGATGCATCAGAAAGAATAAAAGAATAAAATACCTAGGAAAAAATTTAGCCCGGGAAATGAAAGACCTTTATATTACCAACTACAGGACATTAATGAAAAAAAAAAATGAAGACATAAATGAAGAGATTACCCATGTTTGTGGACTGGTAGAATTATTCTAGTATCCATCCATACTACACTAGAATAGATTCTACAGATTCAATACAATCCCTGTTAAATTTCCAATAGCATTTCCCCTATGTTTTAAAGCTACAATAATCAAAAGAAATATGGAAAATGCTTAAGAACAGACACAGACTGATAGAACACAATCAAAAGCCTTCGAATAAACCTACACATTAATGGCCGATGGACCTTTGACCAAGGAGCCAAGAATACACCATGGGGAAAGGATGGTCTACTCAACAAATGGTATTGGGAAAACTGGACGGCTACATGCAACAATGAAGACGAACCACTGCCATATACCATGTACAAAAGCTAACTCAATGTGGAAAAAATACCTATAGGTGTTGAAACCGTAAACCATAAAACTCCTAGAATAAAATATAGGTGGTAATCATAGGTCTTGGCAATATTTTTTAATCTGACATCAAAAGCAAAGGCAACATAAGCAAAAGAACAAAACAAAAACAAGCAGGACAGTATCGAACTGAAAAGCTTCTGTGAAGCAAAGGACACAATGAACCAAATGAAAAGACAACTTACTGAATGGTGGAAAATACTTTGCAAATTGTAGCAGATAAGGGAATAATATCCAAAATATATAAAGAATTCCTACAACTCAATGACCCCCAAAAAAATCTGATTTAAAAATGGAAACAATGTCTGAGCCCCACCCCCAATACCTGTGGAGATTTTGATACCATTGTTCTGGGAGGTGGCCCAGGTGTTTGAGACATACCTAGAGAACTTTAAAAAAAAAGACTTGTGTACAACCTGAAGACGACGATTCCAGATGACAATTAAGCATCATGGGCTGTAAAGGGTAGTATGGAAGAGAAGGACCACAGCTGGAAAAGACAGAAGAGTGAACAAGACAAAGTTCGGGTCCCTGATGGTGTTGTGAAGCCCCTACTCCAACCTACGCCACTGTCCTTGGAACATCCTTTACATCAAAGACAAACTCTACCCTTAAAAAAAATTGTCAGAAGATATGATGAGACTCCCCCTCCACACACACACACACACACACACACACACACACACATAGAAGACCTACAGATGGACAACAGGCACATGAAAAGATGCTCAGCATCACTAATCGGGGAAGGGCAGACCAAAACTGCAATAAGATATCACCTTACACCTATTAGGAGGACTATTACTAAAAAGACAAAAGAATAACAAGTGTTGGCAAATATGTGGAGAAAAGGGAACCCTGTGCCCTCTTGATGAGAGGGTAAGTTGAAGCAGCCACTGTGGAACACAGCAGAGATGTTCCTCAAGTAATTACAAGGAAAACTACCATGTGATCCAATAATTCCACTTCTTGGTATTTTTCCTCAACAAAAACAAAAACACTAACACTAAGAGATATATGCACTGCAATTCTCATTGCATATTACAGTAGCTAAGAGAGGGAAGCAGCCTATGTGTCCATCACTGGATTTAAAAAGATTTATTACACACACGTCTATTATTTAGCTATAAAAAAGAAAATCTGCTATCTCCAACATGTATGGATCTAGATGGCATTATGCTAAGTGAAATAAGAAAAAACCAAAGATTGCATAATCTCTTTTATGTCGCTTATGTAAACATAATAAAACCTCAGATACAGAGAACAGATTACTGATTGTCATATGTGGGGAGTAGAGAGTGGGAGAAGGGGTGAACTGTTTTTTAGCATTTAAAGTGAAAAAAAATAACATCACTGAATGTGAGTGATGGAAATTTCCAAATGGAAATTTTAATAAACTATTGTACCACTTATTCTAGGGTACATTTCTCGGACCTTGAATAAAAACCATGTATAACTTTGCTTTTAAAATATAATTTTATGTTTATTTTTGAGAGACAGACAGACACCATGAAAGTAGGAAAGAGGGACAGAGAGGGAGGTAGAGAGAGAATCTTAAGCAGGCTCCATGTTCTCAGCACAGAGCCCAACATGGGGCTTGTTCCCACATTCCTGGGATCATGACCTGAACTGAACTCAAGAGTTGGATGCTCAACCAACTGAGCCACCTAGACACCGTCAAAATAAAATTTTAGAGCAGAAAGGAAATGAAGGTATAATTTTCAGACGATAAAACGGAGTTTCTGCCAACTTAAATTAGATGTTCAAGATCACACAGCTATTCAGTACTAAAATCTAAACTAGCAAATATGTCTTCAACTCTCAATCTCTACCTTATCTCATAGTCCCTTTTCTGGGTCAATTTTTATGAGTTCTATTTCTCACCTTCAGATTTGTGCTTTATATTAGATCTTATCTACCTCTTATTAGAATCAGATGTCGGGAAGGAATGCTGAGTGCCAAATCCATGTAAGTTTTGAGTTTACAAAGTTAAAGTTTGGGGAAAGTAATTTTTTCTTTGCTAAGGTAATCTCTGACATTAATTAAGACCTTGCTGAAGAAAAACATGGGCATCTTATCTGTAGTAGTTTCACTATTTCATTACTCCTTCCTATCATGCTTCACTGACTTCCCTGCCTTCATCCCTCCCTGGCATGCTACTGACCGCTTCTGTTCCTGAATTTCATGCTCTCCTTACACAAGCTCATCCTTTCCTGTCATTCCCATGGCTCCAGTCACTGCCTCCTCACTGAAGAGGCTAGTTCTGCATGTCCAGACCAGGACATTCTCCAGAACTCCAAAACTGCATACACCTACTTATCTCCACATTGGATGTTCCATGGTCACCTGTCCAAATGGAAGTCTTTTTCTTTCCCTCAAAAACTTTCTTCAGTCATAGCTCCACTATCTACTGATCAGAAATTTTGAAGACATTCTCCTACTCCATACCTTACCTTAATTTACCTTGCCCTGTCTATTCTATTTCTTAACTGCTCCTTAGTATTATTCTTACCATATAACATAATTTCACTTCTCTTTAAACACTGCAAAGATCTCTGAACATATCTTGTTGTTTATAGCTAGTCTCCAATCCACCTCCATACCATTTAACCCAATACTTCCCTCTTAGGTATTCATATACTACAAAACTGTATACTCTCGAGTTTGGCACAGGAGACCCTTCATTACCTGGTTTTTTTCTTACTTAACCTCCCCAACTTCTTATTCTTCTCTCACTGAGAATGGCACTATAGACTGTTCCCACAAAACACATTTGTACATGAGAAGTCAACAGATTTGGAGACAGGGCAGACAGCTCATTCCTGTGAGGAATAGACAACACAATGATGACTCAAACATTAGAAACTTTTAATAATATGACAGCCTAGTTCAGGGTAAATGGCAGAGAATGACAGATATCAAATATCACAGGGAAGGTGCCTGAATCAGGACCCAGATATGAATATATGTATGAATCCCAGGAATAATGGACACATAAAATTTTTTGGATACGACTTTAGATAACGGTCAGTTGCCTATTGCAGAAATATTTTGCAATCTACTAAAGTCAATGAATTTGTGGCTGTTCAGCTTTAAGAGATAGAAACTGGGATCTATATCCTGATGTTCTAACTCTACAAACATTTTGTCTATTATAAGAGCATTTAAGCGTATTCCCTGAAACATCTGTTCCATAAATTGTTCTCATTATTTGGGGTAATGTAAAAGTTTAGTGAAGAAAGTCTCAAAACTATAATGTGGGATTCCCCAAAATAGTTACCTTAAACTCCTGTTTCAGTAAGTTTTAGTGGAAGTTACACTTTCCTTGCAGCCAAAGACATTCTAACCAATAAAAATGTTAACATATTTTGTTATTTCATAGAAATATGTAAAAGTAGATCTCAAAATTGCATCAAAAAAGCAAATGAACCACAATTGGGTATCACCTCATATCCAACAGAATGGCTACAACAAGAATTAAAAGAAAAAGAAAGAAAAGAAGCATTAGCAAGAATGTAGAAAATTAGAACATTTGTGTACTATTGGTGGGAATGTAAAATAATGTAGCCCCTACAGAAAACAGTATGGGAACTTGCAAAGAAATAAAAAGAATTACCATATGATAAGTCAGTTCTGCTTCTGGGCATGTACCCTGAAAAACTGAAGTCAAGGTCTTGAGATAGTTACATATCTATGTTTATAGCTGCATTCTTCACAACAGCCAAAAGGTGCAAGAACTCCAAGGGTCAAATAGATGAATGGATAAGCAAAATGTGGTATATACATACAATGGAATATTTATTGTCAAAGAGGAAGGAAATTCTCACACCTGCTACAGCACAGAGAAACCTTAAGAACAGTATGCAAGAGCGCCTGGGTGGCTCAGTTGGTTAAGCATCCGGTTTCGGCTCAGGTCATGATCTCACAGTTCATGGGTTTAAGCCCCTCATCAAGCTCTGTGCTGACAGCTCAAAGCCTGGAGCCTGCTTTGGATTCTGTGTCTCCCTCTTTCTCTGCCCCTCCCCTGATCACACTGTCTCTCTCAGTCTCTCAAAAATAAATTAAAAGCAAAAAAACATTTAAAAAAATAACAGTATGCAAAGTGAGATAAGCCAATCACAAAAGGACAAATACTATATGATCCCATTTATGCCAGTTAACTGCAATAGTCAAATTCATAGAAAGAAAAAGTACAATAGTGACTTTTCTATTGTACTATTGGTTATTGTACCAACAATAACCACCAATAATAATCTATTGGTTATTCTACTTTGAGGGGAGGAAGAAGCAGGAGTTTCTGTTTAATGGGTACAAAGTTTGTTTTGCAAGATGAATAACTCCTAGGGATTGAATAACTGAATGTACCTAATACTATGAGACTGTACATATAAAAATGGTTAGGATTGGGGAGGTGAGGTGCCTGGCTGGCTCAGCGGGCAGAGCATGTGACCCTGGATCTCAGGAGGTCTAGGTTTGAGCCGCATGTTGGTTGTCGAGGTTATTTAAAAACAAAATCATTAATAAAAATGTCTAAGATGGTAAGCTTTATGCTATGTGAATTTTACCATAATTTTTTAAAAAAGCAACTGAGTAGTGATAGCAAAATCAATAAAAAGTAGTTTTCTATGGTTGATTGAATTAAGTGATTGTTATTTTCATGTATTATCCAAAATTACTATAAAGGGATGTTTATCTTTTATAATCACAACAGAAGCAATTAAAATAAACAAGCCCAGACCATCTTATACATGTAAATGGAATACATTTCTTCAACGTGCCTTCAGCTCAACTGAATTTTGAAATGTACTCTATGTCATGAGTCTGCTGGTAGCACACAAGGAATATCTATTAAGACATACAATTATATAACCTGTAATTAACAATGGATCATTTAAATACTACTGGTGAATAGTCTTCATTATTTAGTCTAGAAGTCTGTTTCTTTCATGGTTGTAAGACACTCTTACAAAATCAATTTTAATTATCTGAACATCCACACATAAGACACTGTGAATAACTATGGTGGACAGAGGGACAAGTCAGTAGGGCTTTTGATTTTGAAGAATAGGTGGTTACAGATTATATTATTCTTTAGAGTATTCTTTCCCCATGGATGAAATAGACTTTCTTACATCATTTTGGCCAGTGAATTTTGAGTGGTATGTTCTTCCCCTTTTTACAACAAACTATGTTTTAAGCAGTTTTAGGTCACAGCCAAATATAGAAGGTATAGAATTTGCCTCTAAACTCCTTGCCCCCAAAAGGCCTAGCTTCCCCTATTATCAATATATACCCCATCAGAATGGTATACTTGTTACAATTCATGAGCCACACTGACACATCATTGGGACCCCAAGTCCAATATTTTACATTTGGGTTCATTCTTGGTATTGTACATTGGATGGGTTTTGACAGATGTATAATGAGTTATAACTGCCATTGTGGGATCATACAGAGTGGTCTCACTGCCCTAAAAATTCTGTGTTTTATCTGTTCATTCAGCTCTCCCTCCCTCCTAACCCCTGGCCATCACTCATCTTTGTTTCTGTCTCCATAGTTTTGCCCTTTCAAGAATGCCCTATAATAGGAATCATTAAGTATGTAGCTTTTTCCCCCAAGAGCTTCTTTCACTTATTAATATGCATTTCTGTATCCTCCATGCCTTTTCATAACTTGACACCTCATCCCTTCTTAATAGTCCATTGTCAAGATGTACCACAACTTATTTACGCACACCTACTAAAGGAGGTCTGGTTTACTTCCACATTTCGGCAATTAGGAACAAAGCTGCCTTCGACATGCACATGCAGGTGTGGATCTACCTTTTGACCAAATCTGTAAGGCCTCACTCACTGTGCCTCCATGTGCTTTTTTCTCTGGCCTCTAAGTGCTCTACATGGGGCCAACCCCTTTAGTGTGTATACACCCTGGCACAAAGAAGCTGGGTGCAGGACTACCAAGTGCAAAATGCGCATATCATTAGTAACATGTGTTGCCTCAACTGAATTCAGTCTCTTGCAGCTGCTCCGGTTGGTCAAGTTTGTGTTCAGGTTTGCTTTAAACTGGATACACATCATCTTGAGGGTCAGTTCCTTCACACCTCGAAACTAAGTACTTCCTAGGGAAGATTCAGCTCCTTGGAATGATGGCTTACAATTTCAAGTGACTAGTCCTTCCCCACAGCAGCAAACTTCAGCAAGTAGAGATATGGACTCTCGGGTTGTCTCACGGTGAAGCAGACCTATGCCCTTTGTTCAAGTAGGCTCCTCAAAACATATCCCAGGCTGATCAATCATCACCCTAGGGCAAAAGGAGTTTCGCAACATTGCCAGACAGTTGTTCACTGAAAGGAGAAGCAGTCTCACCTTGATCCCACATTTGTGTCTTGCTTTAATACCAGACCCTCTTTACTGTATCTCAAAGAAATCTTCTATGGTGAAGGAGACTGAGGTAGGGGGGTTTGTCATTGTTACTGATTGGCTGTTGTGGGGTTTAGGTTATAAACACTTAAGCCAAACTGCTGGTTTAGGAGGACAGATTCATCAGGGGATTATTTCCCCATGAGAGATCACTTACTGGACTACGATTTATTCTACATCCAAGCTTCAGATGCTCCAAAAGGAAAAGGAATTTGGTTGTGTATTATATTACACTTAAAATGCCTTCCTGAAGACAACTAATAAAAGAGAATGCTGAGGTCTTATCTTGGCTGATCAGCCTAAGTTTTAAAGGTTAAGCTAGGACATTTTATGATCTACTGATCTCTCTAAAATAACTATATAGTCTAAGGTAATCTCACCCAGGTCCATGGATTTAATTATCATCTTTATGTTTTATGATTCCCAGATTTTTATCCCTAAGCCAAGTTTCATTTCACAGATTCACCTGCCTATTTCATATTGCCTCTTTGATACCTTTGGTATTTGAAAAATGTTTCAAACTTAGAATGACCTGACCTTCCTCTATTCCAGACCCCAAGTTTCTCCCTTTCCCGATAAGGCACCAGGGGGCAACGCGGCTGACCAGAAACATTAGAGTTGCCCTTGATTCCCTACCCCCACCTTCAGTAGATAAACCTATACTATGGGTCCTATTTTAGGAAGTCAGATCTACTCAAGCCCCAAAATGCAGAAGGACTTCATTTACTTTTTTTCTATGTCTTCTGCTACTACTGCCTTGAACCAGACTTTTATCATCTTTTATTAATTAGATCAAACCCCAAAGTGATCGTCAGATTCCTACAAGTTAGTTTCCTTTAAATAACAGCAATAATTTAAAGTCATGAATTAAATGGTCATTTGCATACTTCATTCTATTGTAGGTTTTTTATGCTTAAAATTCTTACTCATTTCTGTGGCCTTTGAAAACTGCATCTTGTTTCCTGCTCTACGCTCGCTATACTCCAGACACACCAGTCTTCTTTCTCCCTGTTTCCTGAACACGCCCATCTTTTCCACCCATTGACTTTTGCACATATTCACACATAGCTAGAATGTATCATGCTTCTAATTTTTCATGTGGTAGATTCTTTCTTACCATTGAGGTCACACCTCAAATGGTGTTTCTCTAACGAGGCCATCCTTGCCCCATCTATGTCAACCGCTGCCCACTCCCATTCTTGATTTCTATCCTTTGCTCCTTTACTTGAGGAGCCAAATTTGTACTAACATTTTTGTCTGCATTTGCTTTTGTCTGTCTCCACTGCCTCATTTAACTCTGAGGGTAAGCACAGCGTTTCATCCTCGAGTCCCATCCCCTAGTACAACCAATACATAGATGGTGTGCAATAAATACTGAATATATGAACACAAAATGGTTGGATACAGTAATGTAATAATAAAGTTTCTGCATACACAAAGACAGCCAGAAAAAAGAAAGCCACAGTAAGGCCAACTGGGCATCACAAGCTTCAGAGAATATCCATTTAGTAGATTACATGGATTTTGCTTTAAATTGTTGAAATTTAGGAAATATTAATTGCCACGTCTATTGTTCTTTAATCAAGGGGAAATAAGGAGCCACTGAAGGTTCGAGATCATTAAAATTTAATTTCCTTCTTCATTCACTATTTCATTGGCATTTTGAAACAAACTTCCAACTAAGCATGAAAATATCTAAGCTTAATAACACAAGAAGATACACTTGTAAATGGAAAGATGGGTTTGAAGAAATAAGAAAAAAAAATCTCCAAAACAGAAAGTCCCCAATCTCTGGTCTCCTCGTTTTCATAGTAGTTAGTTATTCCTAAGAAGGTAGCTCTTAAATGAAGGCTTCAGTTTTATTGTTAATATATCCCTTCTTTGTCATTTAAATTCCTTTCCTAGTGAATCAAATAGTTTTAAGCAGGTGGGAACACATCTATTTCTGGTGATCAAGCTTGATGAGTGAAATTACTAAGATTCTGATGTCAATAGTGACATTTTAAGATTTTTTTTTATCATACAGGATTTCATAAGTTGCTTTATAGGGGTTTTATTTATGGTTTAAAAGTTTATGTATTTTGAGGGGGAGAGGGGGAGAGGGAGGGAGGGAGAGAGGGAGGGGGACAGAGGCAGAGACAGAATCCCAAGCAGGATCCATGCTGTCAGTGCCAAGTTATGGGACTCAATTGCGTGGACTGTGAGATTATGACCTGAGTTGAAATCAAGAGTCAGACACTTAACTGAGCGAGCCACTCAGAACTTAAGGGTTTACAAAGTTCTCATCTTGTAATGACAGTCCTGAGATATATACATGGGGCTTACCCTTCATTAGGCCCAGCTATGCTGAGAAGAAGCCATTAATGGAAACAAAAACTTCCTCTGAACACTCTGAATAGTATTCAATAGTGTCAAAAAAGAAAGAGTCTTACTGAGACACAAAGTTAATTTTCCAGTTTCTGATTTTCAGTCTTTCATTTGAGTTTTATACTTAACTTTGAAGTGTGCCAACACAAAACACACAAGAGAGATAGCATATTGCCTTTGGCATTTCCTATCTCAGCTTTTATTCCCCCCCCCGCCTCGACACAGGAGATATAGGAGGAGGAGGAGGAGAAGGAGAAGAAATTCCAAATGAACACTAACTTATTTAATCTTACCTTTTTCTTTTATATTGCTGTGACGGTCTCTAAAAAACCAAGGAGGCAAGTATTGCCATCTCCTGGGTCAAAAATCAAGATAAACTCCTTTGAAGTTGAATAGCAGGTTTAAATTACAATTAAGATTTGGTCTCATTTTGAAGATTCTTATTTTTACTGTCTCAGTGAAAGAGATCCGTGCATGATCTTCAACCAAATGCAGAGGATTTCTTAACTTACTGAGTCTAATAGGCATCAAGTGAGTACTCTATAAATATCTGCCGTTAATTAAAGAGTAAGGATGGAGACAGATGCAGGAGAGCATCAAAGGTGAATTATTCTGGCAAATGTAGAGAAATACAATGCATATTCTGAGGGCCAAATGTCAATTTTTACAACCTAATGATTTTTTAATACTCTAACAGTTTATAACAAACTGCTGAAGTCAATACCCACTGAATTATAAAACTCCCAATTTGAAGGAAAGCAATGATACTCTACAGCTTCTCCTGAATACCAAAAAACAATATAAGAACCACTAGATACAATAGCCCAACTAACACTGAATGTGTGAATTGGAATTAACATATTTCTAAACTCCAAGATAAAGACAAATTCACCGTCACTTGTACTTTGACTCTAGACTACTGGAAAAGTGACAAACTACAAGAGTCAGACTAAGGGTTTATTCTACCCAAGAAACATGAAACCTCTAAAACAGACATACTGAGTGGCCTTTCAGAGCTTAATGAAGAGTAACAGATTCCCACTCCATAGGTCTTAGGCAAAGATAGAGCTAGAGTGATCCACTGTAAATATACGAAACATACCCAGTTAATCTCTAATAGAGGATTTTTGCCTCTGTTACTCCTAAGAGGAAAGAAACATTTAACACTGGGTTCCAAATATAAGGAAACATGGTAAGGAGAGAAAATGGTGAAGCTTCATGATATGAAGTCTGTCCTACAGAGATACAATGATGATGCCATCTAAAAAGCCCATTTCCCTCATTTAGTGAAAGAGATCACCACAGACCCAAAGTCAAAATCCATCACCACCTCAAGTGCGGGAACCTTCACGATATGCAGAGACCAAGCTTTACTCCCAAGTAGCAAAACTACCTAAGAGGAGTAGGCTATTCTTGGTAATTACCTTTTTCTGTTACTCTGAGGCCCTAGAGATAATAAGGAAAAGCCTTTATCAAGAATCCAAGAACAAAGGTAGGGTTTTCCATATAACAAATTTTGTGAAGCAGACAGTAGCACTGGTATTGGGAATCTCTGACAGAAAGCTAAGCATGCTCTCCTTCCAAGAACAATCTAGCTCATTCCTTTGGGAAGCTATAGCTCATGCAGGAAGGGGTTAGGTGGCCAAAAGAGGAAGAGCAACAGAAACATTCCCTGCATCTTTCTTGCTACAGAAGTCTTCTGGGTAGGTGAAGAGTGTCAATGGGCTGAAGGGCAGGGTTTGTGCTTCACTGAATTAAGGGGTCCTGCCTAGGTTTTGCTCATTGTTTCCAAAATTTCTTTTGGATAACCTGTAAGGAGTTGCTACCTGAGCTATTTAGAATATCTATGCAATACTTCAAAGTGGAGGAAAGAATGAAAAAGGGGGGGGGGGAGTAGCTGCCATAGAATTTAGAGCCAAACAGTACCAAATATGGACTCCAGAGCCAGACACCAGACACCCCTGAGTTTGGATCCCATTGTTACTAACTAGGTGTGTGACCAAAGTGGGTCACTTAAACTCAGAGCGCTGCAACCTGACCTATCAAATGGGTGTGAAGTATTCCACCTTAGAGTACTTGTGAGAAGGAACTCCATCACTTCAAGTGCTTAGCACAATACCTAGTGGGTTATAAACGTAACAGCTTGTTGTAATTATCATTAGCAGTAGCTTCCTCAATAATCAGAGTTTCTAAGACAGAGGCTAGATTTCCTTAGTGTCAGGAAGTTGATTGTGATTTGTTGCAGTTCTTTGATGCAAGAGTACTAACCCTAAAACACAGCATTTTACATTGGGAAAGTCAAGGTACCATTTAAAAATGCTGTTTCTTTCTGTGTACATAAAAACCACACTTTATTTACATTATAGTACTTCCTAGGTCCTACATCCACCATCCTTGAAATGAAAAACCTTGATTTGAAATTATAAGAAGCCACTGGCTTATCATAAAGAAAACTGTTAAAGTCCCCAAGTATTTTTTCTCAAATAAGCTGTTCCTGATTACACTTCCAAGAATACCAACTCCTTTTATCCTAAGTAGCATACCATAAAACCTGCAGCTTTTAGTGGGGGGTAAAATGGTCACAAATCTTCAAGTATTGGTAACAAAATTAGAAAAATCTCACATATTATTACATTTGTATTTATTTTTTTACATTTGTATTTAAATTAAAATTTTTTTGAGAGACAGAGAGATAGCATGAGCAGGGGAGGGTCAGAGAGAGAGAGAGAGAAGGAGATACAGAATCTGAAGCAGGTTCCAGGCTCTGAGCTAGCTGTCAGCATAGAGCCTGATGCGGGGCTCAAACCCACAAACCATGAGATCATGCCCTGAGCCGAAGCCAGACACTTAACCAACTGAGCACCCAGGCACCCCTAAATTAATTTTTTAATGTTTACTTTGGAGAGAGAGACAGAGTGTAAACGAAAGAAATGGCAGAGAGAGAGGAGACCCAGAATCTGAAGCAGTCTCCAGGCTCCACAGAGCCCAACACAGGGTTTGAACTCACAGACTTCAAGAACATGACCGGAGTTGAAGTCAGACACACAACCAACAGAGATATCCAGGCACTGTACATTTGTATTTAATAGAATGTTAAAATGCGAATGGATAAACTGGTAATTTTGTAGTTCAATCTCGTTCCATCTTAGGGTCAATGGTATTTAAGATTTAAGTTAATCAGCTCAAGGTAAACGTGTTTTGTAGTCTATTTTTTCAGGACATATTTATCTGGCCATTAAGCTAAGTTTATGAGTAGGTAAATCTGTTTTATAGATCATTCATCAATGTTACTCTAATTTAGTGTGTGCTTCTATTTTTAAGGTTTAAAGACTACGTAAGGCATACATTCTTAACAGAGAGTAGAGCATACTCCATTATATCAGTTACGGTGTATGTACTAAAATGTGGGGTTTCTGCCACATATATTTTTTAGAAATATCAGTGTATACCTAATAGTAATTTAAGGTCAACAAATATTTACAAATTCTTACTATGTCTTCAGAACCATGGGACACATAAAATCATATTGGGAGAGAAGGTATACTCATGTGAAGCAACAGTGGAGAAAGAACAGCATATGTTTAAATACTTAAATACAGTGAGTAGTGTTAAAAACAAGCCAGCAGGTTAAGAACTGGCATTTCTTACACCAATCTCCACATCACTAAACCACGACTTACTCAGTTATAGTTTGACTCTTCTAGAACCGGAATCTTAACACAGTCAATCAGGAACCACCTGATTAGCACAGGTGAGGTAATCTGTGGTAGACCTCAGCCAATCCCTACACAGGAAAGTAACTTTGCAAAATCCAATGTCCTTTTTTTTTTTTTTGCCTCGTGTAACTTCCTTGTTTTTGTTCCCTTCTGTCTTTTGTACAGCTCCTCAGAGTTCCTTTCTGTCTGTTAGATTGGATGCTACCCAATCAATGAATCATTGAATAAAACCAATAAGGTTTCTAAAGTTCACTCAAGCTGAATTTTTTTTTAATAGTAGGTAGAATCTTGTATATCCTGATTTGTCTCTAAGATTCTTCACCCCAATTCCAATATGTGTATGGGTTCACCACCTCCCCCATACCAAGCAAAAGCAATTCTCCAATACCAGCTGAGGTCTTACAATTCAATTCTGACACCAAGTACCTAGAGATAGATTCCATAGATTAAGGACTCCGTTCTACAAGACTGCTCTCCCCATTCAGATGCTTATCTGAAGTCCTGTGCTTCTGAAGGACAAACTATAGATTGGAGGTTTCCACACACCCCCTCCTCAGATTTGATTAAGTTGCTGGAACGATTTTCAGAACTCAGAGAAACATTTACTTACCTTTTATTACCCCAGGTATAACTCAGGAACAGCCAGATGGAAGAGACGCACTGGGCAAGGGATGGAGAAAAGCTAAGGAAGTTCCATGCCCTCTCAGAGCAGGCCCCTTATCCACAAATCTCCACACGTCTACCTACCCAGAAGCTCCCTGAGCACCATCCTTGTGGGGTTTTGTGGAGGCTTCATCACGCACACCTGACTGATTGAAACAATGGCAGCTGGTGACTGAACTCAACTTCCGGCCGTTCTCCCCTCCCTGGAGGTCAGGGAGGGGGTTGGGGCTGAAAGTTCCAGGCCCCCTAATCACTGAGTTGTGCCACCTGCAATCAGCCCCCATCCTTCAGTGCTTCCCAAATCACCAGAGTAACAAAATGAGAGACACCCTGATTGCTTTCATCACTTGGGGAAGTGGAAGAGGCGCTCTATGCCAGAAACTGAAATAAAGGCCAAATATGGATTTCTGATAATATCACAGTCCCCCTGCCTTTTCTATAGATATACAGAAAAAAAACTTTAATAAAGCAATTTTGTTACAATATTAGAAATATTACTTTTCACATTTTCCAATTATCTTAAATATTAAAGTCAAATAGAGTAAAAGGGGAAACTGTATTTATGTTCAGCAGATACGATGTTGATTCACTGGCCTGAAATTACACAGGCCTAGTCCCTCTCTGTCCTGGACAAATCATTTACCAACTCTGAGTCTAGAAGGCCTGAAACGTCTATTAACTGAATCGCTATCACAGAAAATGTTTCAAAACTGACAGAAGATGATTATGGGGGTGAAAGTTGAAAGCATCATCACTGCTACTAAAAGACAACTGTAGGAACCACTTCACAAACACTGGAAATTGGTAAATTGAGAGCAGCTGTTATCCTTTTGCTTTCATCTGTGTCACTTGAATCAATTTTGTATGTGTCCATTAGGCCAGGGAGAAATTGCTAAATCTCAAAAATGGGGAAAAAGTTTTAGAATTTCCTCACTAAAGACAAGCTAGACCATTCTACATCAAATGTGACCTATTTCAAATATCTTCAGGGAAGATGATTTCAAAACATCTTAGGGATAACTCATTTCAATGTCAAGTTATTACAAAGAAAGAGTAGTGTTCTATTTTTTAAACTTTCATTTTCTGCACTACAACTTAATCTGCTATACCAACATGAAATTCTAAACGTAACGACAGGAACAAATGAGAGCCACCAGTTTTGAAGCATCTATTTAATGTGCATGCACCTCATGTCAATTATATGAGGCACACAGAATCCTGTACAGTAAGTATTATCCCATTTTACAGGTAAGGAAACGGGCAGAAAGCTATTTGTCCAAAGTTAAACAGCTAATGCAGAGAGAAACAAAATTGTAAACACAGTAACTGATATTGAATTTTTTTTCTTTATGCCGTGATGTTCATGAAAGCTTTTTCTCTTCTTTTTTCAGAAACGCTTTGTTGAGGCTTTTTGGAAGTAAAGCCAGCAAGCTGACTCAGCACAATTAATCCCAAAGTATGAGATGGTTTATCACTTTCTTTGGGATTACAGGTGTAGAGGTAGGCTTAGTTATGAGGCTGGTGGAAAAAAGGTAGGCATAGAAAGAGCCGGCTATTGCAAAGGGGGGAAAAGGGAGAGAGGAAGAAACCTTCAGGATTTGTGTAGCGAATGCACCTATTCTGTAAGTGCCTTGTATTTCCCAAGACCTGCCTTTTCTTCTTCCGTACATGAGTGTGTGCATAAGAACAGCCTTGTTATTTGGTATACTTAAGTGGCAGCTTGATTTGGGCGGAAAGCTGGATAAGCCCAGTCTCAGAATGGTCCTGAGAGAATCATTCCTAAAACCCTGTCTGTGAAAAGGCACTGGGATGCCAACAACTCAAGGACCTGTCCCATGTAGGGGACAAGCGTGGCTCTTCAGACCAGAGACCATCAAAAGTTTTGACAAGATGTTAACAGGAGGCTGGTCAGGTTTGATTTTAGCGAGAAACAAGCTGACCTAGATTATTCGGTAAATCATGCAAGTTTTCCCATATGTATATCACAAAGGACAATTTTCCTGCTGTTGTTCTGAACAGAGGAAGGGCGGGCAGAGCCTTCTAACCTGCTGCTACAGCATCTGCTAGTGGCGGGTGATGGCTGTGTGCTTCTGAGGAGGCTGGACCGGAGCAGCACTGGGTCAGGTCGATAGAAGGAAAAGGTCGGCAGGCCCTTCCTGCGTCACATGCAGTGGGAATATTGAAAGGATGCGTAGTCAGGCTGCCTCTACGGGCTCACAGACTCTGCTGTAGAGCGGTGGCGCTCAAGTTTTAGCACATGTAAGAACCACCTGGAGGGCTTGTCAAGGCACAGATTGCCAGGCCCACTCCCCGCCAGAGATTCAGATTCAGTAGATCTGGGGTACAGCCGGAACATTTGCATTTTTGACAAGTTCCAATGTGTCCCAATCCTGCTGGGTAGAGAAAACACTTGAAGAACTACTTCCACAGAACAGTCAACCCTGGCTTCAAAGTTTTAAAGATTTCCATTCCCCTACCTCAGTCTACCTCCTCCCACCAAGTTGACGGTGAAAACATCAAATGTCCTTTTTCTCACCATCTACTGCAAGTTAACACTTCTCTTGAGTAACTAAATAATGGCCAAACCTCTTAAATTACTTGTTTGTAAACTTTAATGTTTACTTATTTTTGAGAGAGAGAGAGCATGAGCAGGGGAGGGGCAGAGAGGGAGAGAGAGAGAGAGAGCGAAAGAGAGAGCGAAAGCGAGATACAGGATCCAAAGCAGGCTCCAGGCTCCAGGCTGTCAGCACAAAGCCCGATGTGAGGCCTGAACTGACAAACCATGAGATCACAACCTGAGCTGAAGTCAGAAGCTTACCTGAGCCACCCAGGTGCCCCTTAAATGACTTTGAAGTCTAGATGTTATCAGGATATCTAGTATGGTCAATCATTCCCAAATAGTCAATGGTCAGATGAAAAGTTTCAATGATTTATTTCAGCTGTACATTGACCCAAATCAATGTCTATTACAACTGGCATTAGAGAACTCTTCTACCAAAATGAGCTCTATAATTTCTCAGTTAACCCTCAGAGGCTGTAGAACAAAAGGTGTAAGAGGAGTTTGAATCTTTAAACCTTATATTTGCCTTTTTTTCCATAAATAATTCTGCTGATCCTGAATAGAACAAAATAGTTGCCCATAACTGCTGGGGAGAAGACGATCTAAAACAAAAGCACTGATCACTATTTTATTAGGCATGATAAAGGTTTCACCCACCCCCCACCCCCCACCCCCGTGGGTTTTCCCTTATAAGATTTAGAAGGATTACACTTACTGATTCATCAGACACTGAGAATTTAGTGATCAAGAAATGGCACCTGCGTGTCTCAGTCACTTAAGTGTCTGATTCCTTTGGCTCAGGTCATGATCTCACGGTTCCTGGGATTGAGCCCCATGCCAGGTTTTGCACTGACAGTGTGGAGTTTGCTTAGGATTCTCTCTCTCCTCTCTCTCTGCCCCTCCCCTGCTCATGCATGCACACACACACACACTTACTCTCTCTCAAAAGAAATAAACTTGAAAAAAAATAGAGATACCTAATCATTAGTGTGTGTCAGTAGCACCTTTAGGTCTTATCCAAAAATCCAAATCCACAAACCTCACTGGTGAAAGCCCTGGAAATCTATATTTTAACAAGCACTCAGGTAATCAAAGTATCAGACCAAGGGGTGCAGACATGAGAGAGTAATGTGCCCAGAACTCCTTGAAAGAAAGGAACGACAGACTTTCACAGCCCAATAGCAGGGGGCTATTGATTACAGCTTTGAGAGAACAGTAAGATTTACTGTTCAGAGTGCAATAGCTGAAGTCGCTAATCTATGACCAATAAGTGTCTATGTAGAAATCAATAATTTTGTGTAATCTAGCTGTGATAATAAAGTTGAATATTTCTTTAGGATATCAAGATGCACGAGGGATCATAGGTGAACTCACAACTGTATTATTACAATGTTTTATCAAATCCACTAAATTTGAGAAAATTATTTTTATGTTGATGAGCAGAACAGGTTAATTAGAAACAGATATTTCCACTTCCATTATTGTTAGGAACCAAATCATAATAATTGCATTCATTTAAAATAGCTGTTTTCAATAACTACAGTAAGTAATTACCTTACTTGCTTTTTCAAGAACTTATGGGCTACAGGTGGGACAAACACAGTTCTATTCTATGGAGGATAAAAAATTGAGATGGGTTAAAGTGGCATTCCCAAGGTCATGCTGCCCATGAACATCAGAATCAGACCTCAAAGCCAAGTTTGCTGACCTCAAGACTTCACACTTTAGAGCACTGATCTGTTATTACTTAAAAGTACTTAATTGGTAAAAAGTTGCTTTGTAAAAAGATTAATCTGACTACAGTAACAGTAATTATAATTATTTTCACTCATATATTTGCCTTAAATACCTGGAAACCCTTTCGTATGTACTCCTGCTGGTCAAGTAGGTCTTTTATGTTGTAAATCATACTCACTTTTCACTTTACTCCTATTCTATGTAATACTTCTGTTTTTAAAGCAGTTTGCTGTACAGATTCACTCTCTCTCCCTCCGTCCCTTCCCCTGCTCACACTCTCTCTAAAATAAAAATAAAAAGAGTAATGGATTTAATATTAAAAAAATAAAATGTTTGCCATAGGCATAATTTCACAAGCAGTATTCTAGAAAGGAAAAAGAAGAAAGTCAAAAGGACTGCTACAGGCCATAATGAAAAGTGGGGAGCTAGCAGAAAATACAGTCTGGCTTACTTTCACCACAGTCCCCACTAAATCTCTCTGTCTCTCTGTCTTCCATCTCACTCTTTTACACTCTCCCCACAACCCCCCGCCAAAGAAATTATTTGAAATGCTTACAGGTCAAGCCAGCTTTGATGGCAATTGTGTGCATTTATAAACTTTCTTGTCTCCAACACTACTGCATACTTGGAAATCCTCACTTAATATCATACTGCAAAAGGTAATGAACAGCTCAATATACCAGTTGTGGTAGAAATTGGCATAGGTCAATATGAGATTAAGAGGTTATCTTTGATCTAAGTCTTGACAAAAGGGTCAGTATTTATCACTCACATAGTCTTGGTAGTAGTTACAGCAGTATCAGGATTAGTATGAATGGGGGTGGGGTGGTGGCACCTGGGTTGGGCATAAAAAATACCATGAAAAAACACAGAAATAGAAGGGTATGCGGTCCACTATGGCTGACATGTCCAACTTAAGATGTAAATCTGGGGAAAAGTGGAGGTTAGAAAGGTCTTTATAAGCATAAAGCCAAACCAGAAACGATAAAAAAGAATTTGTCAGAATCACAATAAGAGCTGAGAAGCTACAGCAAGATATAAACATGTATTTCAAACTAAATGAGAACTGAATGTTGGGTTATTTCATGCTATTAAGTAAGATTTCATTTGCTTATATTCCCTAGTGCACATCACAGAGTTGTCTATTCTTTCCAAGTAACATGTAGTAAAATAGTCATGTGTGTCTAGAAACAAGGAAGTGTTGGATAGAGAATCTTTTCCACAACATCTCCAAACCTTCTTCCTTCCCTTCCTCTAGAGTTCCAACCTTGGTGTCTGGCATAAAGCCGCCCTCATCCACCACTGGCCAGCTGTGGGATCTCTGCAGGCCCTGATCCTGAGAGCATTTAGTAGAGGTAGAGTTTTGACTGGGATTGATACACTTAACGGTTGATGACTGAATAGTGTGAGAGGAACAGCCTGGATGGAACAAGTGGGAAAACTCGGATGAGGAAGGGAGTCAAGAGAAAAACGCAAAAATGAGCTTCAATGCTCTTTACTAGTGCATAGACACACAACAGTTTCCCCCAGAATGTCACATCGATCCTACAAATAATCCGTTGACTCTCAACCAGAATTTGGCAAGAGTAAGAGAGAAAGGAAGGAAAGAAGAAGGGAGGGTGGGGAGAAGAGGAAGGGTTATTTCCACTCCAAGACACAATCTCAGCCTTTTTAGTAACTTTAAAAAAAAATTTGCATGAACATGAGGACAAGTTTCCTCATCTTGCAATGTAACAAAACATTGATTTGCATAACTGAAACATTTCTTCAAACATAATTTAGAATTGGCAGGAATGTAGACTTAACGGGGGAGGGAAGCTTGATCATCAGAGTTTTTGTATTTTAAACCATGCTGAAATATTACCCATCATTTAAAAACTTGTTAGGAGAATTTTCAGCTAAAGACATTGCTTTTTTTTTTTCCTTTTCAAAGATGGTAGCATTAAACATTATTAAAATACTGAGTGTAAAAGATGGAAAGAATTAAATAATTAGAATTGTTAATGTCTTGGTCAAATAGTATTATATTTTTTGAAATTATAAAATTCAACATGAATCTTCCAGGAAGATTGCCCATGAGGCTGTTCTTTCCTAATAATTATTGAGTTTGCATTTACTGAGCACACACCAACTGCTCTGTGAGACAGTCAGAAATTGTGGCAAGTAGGAGGAAGGAGTTAAAATAAAGCATGTACAATAAAAATCTATATACTTATCACAGGTAATACACAAGGTGGATAATCTAAGTATAGATATCATGAGTTGACTACTACCTATAACATATATAAACAGTGATTTACTTTCACATACACCACTGGGAAAGGGCTTTTTGGGTTAACATAAATCTAGAGTAAGAATGGACTCTATTTTCTTTTCTACACAATTTTGTCATATGTTTATTTCTCTTCAAATTTCTTCAGAGGAAAAATATAAGTATTAAATCCTAGTAAGTTGGAAGATGCAATAAATGCAGAAAACATAAAAGGGACCGGCAAGATCACAGAAGACTCGTCAGGAGAAGGAAGCATCCCAGCACAGTTTACAAAGGACAATTAGGTACAGTATCCACGGTGTGATTAAAAAGGAACTATTCCCCATACATTCCTATATTCTTGAAATAAAAGCTAAAAGTAGAAACAGCTATATCCTTTTTTTTTTTGAGCAAATCTCTGAGACAGAGAGTGATAGAGACTGGTACCTTTGCTGCCCAGAAAAAGAACAAGAATATCAAAGATCTACTTGAGAGTAAATATAGTCAGCTACATGCAGCTGGAAAAATGTTCACATCTACAGGTGAGGTTCCAGCACTTGGCGCAGTGAGTGGTTGGAAAAGAAAGAGGGGGTTCCACACAATAATTACTAATGACAACTTGAAACTGGATTGGCATCAATGCCCAGAAGGGAGGTGTAGCAGAGCAGGAGGATTAATGTCACGGCTATGCCTTGATGGGATCCAAATCACGGTACAAACTCCTGCTCCATTTCCCACCGGTGGACAATGTATGTGACAGGTTCAGCAGCACATGGGGGTCGTTTTCTCCACATACTTTCTCTGATCTCGGCACCACAGAGAAACACTCATCTTTAATCATGAGGGGAAAGGAGGGCTAAGGCCCCATATTTCCTGAGGTCCAGCACTGTGTCAGCACTATTCAAAAAACAAGAAAATAAATGATTTTCAGAGTGCCAATCCCTTAGAAAATGTGTTGTCTTCAGAGAATTAAAAAATACATAACAACAAAAATAGATGGTGGAAGTGGGGCATGACTGTGCTCACAGTTGGCCTTTCACACCCTCACAGGTAACACCAAGTGACTTCTACAGTTTCTTACCTAATTGGTTTATCTTCTGTGTTCAGATTTTCCTCAGGACAGAGACTGGGTACCGTGAATTCACTTACAGCAGCAGAATCAATGGTGTCCCTCACCAGGAACCCAAACTGGATTTAAAGAATAGACTAGCCTCCAAGTAAGGCTTTCAGAGTGCAGGGAAAATGAGAACAACCACATCCCGATGTTTCCCCCCACAAAAGGCACTGTCCTGAGAGTTGGCAAGAATATGGGATCGAACAAAAACGTGTTGCTCTCAAGAAGCAGAAACAAGAACTCTGGTATCAATAACCAGCATGTGAATAGGAGCCATGAAGAGCTGCAGACATTTACCTCAGACAGAGAGTCGATAAGGGGAAGAACTCAGACACACTAGCGGGGCTTCAACAGTCACAAGTCTCTGTTGAGGCAGGACTCGACATTTCTGGTGACAGTTCCCTAGAACAGATTTAGAACTCTGGGACATCGTACCATTTACTATGAAGCCTGTGAAGCTATAATAATGGCTTTTGTACATGCCATTTAACCTGTAAAATGACTCCATGAGGTGACAGAGGTATTATCATCCTTCATAACTGAGAATACTGAGGTTAATGGAGGTTCAGTAAATGTCCAAGGTCAAGGCCATGTTGCCAGCCCATTGCAGATACCTTTGCAGCAGCGGGGAAGAAAGTTACTGGTAAGCAGATGTCCTTTTGCACTCCAACCACTCTAGAATTTGTGTGGACCATGTATTGGAAGTGGTTGTGGGGCAGGGTGACTTAGATGGGAACAAGAAGTGTGGCCAGAAGAGAAGTGCAACAGTCCAAGGTTGAGAGCAGCTGCGTACATGCCCAAACAAAACTTGAAATAGAAAGTAACCTTATAATAACTAGAACAATATGAAATGAGTGGTCTTTGAGAAATTGCAAAAAATATATTTAGTCAAAAGCTGGATAAGTCTTTCTCATGATGTTGACTTCGGTGGTCTCTTCTAACTTAAAAGAGGTTATGATGCTATGATCATCTGTATCTTTACTTTTAAAATTGTGCTCTCCTGTCAGGTTGAATTCGTTTTGTGTTAGTTGCTGAAGCATGAAATCCATTTACTTTATGTAGGAAGGGGGCTTATTTCATGCAATTCTAGCAACGAAACAATAACCATTAGGTTTAATCCCACTTTAGCAATACAAATTTTACCAACCAGAAAAAATAATGGGCAAAACACAATTTAGTTAAAAGGGGGGAAAAGTAACATTTGCAGTAAGAAACAAGAAAATTGGGGGTGGGAGGAAATTTAATTCTAAAGAAAATGGAAAATCTTCCATTAAACCACCTCAAAGTATAATTTGGCTGTTCAAGTTTTCCCCTTATATAAGAGAAAGAGATGTCATCTTTACACAAGTAAATTAAACAAGTGCTAGCTAGATGAAAACTAAGTAAGAATAAAGGGAAATGTGAATTTGAACTCTCTGAATTAAGTGTCTGCACAAAGATATCCATCACTCGTCCCTATTACCTCACAGACAGCAGCAACGCAGTGCAAACAAAGAACAGAGTTGGGATTAGGCTTGGCTGGGCTTCTTAGCAGCTAAAACCTGAGTTGGGCAAATCACTTAATTCAATCATGTATCTGTATGCACCCAACAGGTACTCAACAGACATCTGTGTGTCACTATCCTATGATGTGGGGGACTGAAGAGGAGTATAATAGGAATTTTGTCCAAAGAACTTAAAAGTTCAATAAAAACAAACAAATCTGTTACTAAGTTACAAATTTAAAGTGCTGGAAGCTTTATGAAAGCTACTTTGGGGTGATAGAGGGAGGGAAAGAAGGAGACTCAGAACAGACTCCAAGGAAAAGGTTATCTTTGATCTAAGTCTTGACAAAAGGGTCAGTATTTATCACTCACATAGTCTTGGTAGTAGTTACAGCAGTGTCAGGATTAGTATGAATGGGGGTGGGGTGGTGGCACCTGGGTTGGGCATAAAAAATACCATGAAAAAACACAGAAATAGAAGGGTATGCGGTCCACTATGGCTGACATGTCCAACTTAAGATGTAAATCTGGGGAAAAGTGGAGGTTAGAAAGGTCTTTATAAGCATAAAGCCAAACCAGAAATGATAAAAAAGAATTTGTCAGAATCACAATAAGAGCTGAGAAGCTACAGCAAGATATAAACATGGTATTGACATGTGGGCTAGGGCATAGAGAACCTATTGGCATATGGGATAGCAAAATGTTTATAGTGGATAGTAACTGATAAGAGATAAATAAACCAATTAAAAAGGGATGAAAGATAATCTGCAAATGGAATAGTAAAATATCTGATACAAGTGTGCTAAAATATTGTTTTGCTACTAAACAAGAACAAAATTAATAGTAACAAAATTAATAGTGAAGTTTTATTCATAAAACAGATTGTCAAAGGCAATATATTGTTAAAACGGTCAGTGTAAGAAAACCATATACCCAACAGCAGAGGTAAGACATTATCAAATTAATGGAGAAGTAACAGTATCCAGCAAAACTCTTTAATCTAGCCATTCCTTCTAGAATTTAAGCTGAAATAACAAACTATAAAAAGCTATATTTTAAATAAACTATTAGCATTTTCAACAACAGCTTAAAAAGCAAAAAAAAAAAAAAACCACCCAAATGTCCAGCAATAGGGCATTATAAATTATATATAATATATCTACATCATGGAATATATGAAATAACTAAAATGATGACATAAGCTTTGTAGTTTGACAAGGAAAATAACTATAATAAAAGTTTAGGTAAAGAAAGGCAGTTACTGACACAGTTCATTTAAAATATAATGCTGAAAAAGATGATACTTTAGATTATATTTCTAATTTGTTTCTTTTCTCTTTAGTCTCCATAACCCTCTCTTTTCAAGTAGGTAAAAATCTTTAGAAAAGTTCACATGTGGGAGTAGCCAACAACAGTGACCATGAATTCAGGTACCTTACAGAAACATCATGTTGAGAAATAACTTTTTGGTCTTCCTACCTCTATCAAAGACTACACAAATCTGGAAAATATTATAACAAAGCTTTATCTCCTCTTGAAGGGATCATAAAATATAAAATTAACATTGTTGAAAGGAAAATAAATCCTCCAGTTTTATGTGCTAAAGACTTAAGCAGGTAAAAATTAAATTGCTTGAAAACTTCAATAAATCCAGTTAGATTTTCAATACTAACATAATCAAAACAACAAAATTAACTTATTTTTAACTGCATTCTACACATTTCTAAATAATGTGGCATTCTAACTGAAAATTACCAGAAATACACATATATGTACATATATAAAGTATATAACAGGTATACAGTATATTTTCAAAAATTAAGATAAAATATGAAACTATATACAATGAAACTCATAAATGACTGATGGTAGTATAAATTGGTTAAAAACTTTTGGTGTCATGTAAAGAGGTCTCAGTGCCTCTACTCAGAGAGCAGAAAAGGCCAATAATGAGGTTCTGAACTTAAATCTGAGGGGAAATTTGACTTCTCAGGCGGCCCAGCAAGTCTACAGGACCAGGGGCAGGTTCTTTGATGGGAAGGATAGATATCTCAGTCAATGCACTTTGAAAATCTTATCACTAGATTTCCCAGAAGCCTCTGGCTGTAACTGAGTGGCTCACTCCATTCTTCTAAGGCTGGCACCACTCCCCATATAAAGATGATACAAGCCAAGAGTGTCACCATTGGAATATAGCCCACTTCCCCATTGGGCTGCCAGAAAAATTTCTAGGTCAAGACACAAACATAACCTAGCTGGGTACATGCTGCATCCACTGAGGGAGAGGAGGGAGGATCTGTCTACTGAGGGAGGTGTGGGACCTAGCCAACATGCATGGCCAGAGCTGAGAGAAGGGGTTCGGTTTGGATCCTCAGGATCCTGGACCACATGGGGAGGAACACAAAGTTTCATAAGAGTCAGCTTACTGATATGAGAATGATCACCTACAATATAGGGTATAGCATCTTGAAAATAACTCTGTAAGGCAGGGCTACCATGCTGCTAAGTTGGCTCTTGGACATGCAGGGAGAGTGATGCTGCATACCATGTCTGCCGTGGTGTCGAAAGGGACCGAAAGATGCAGAAGAGTGGAACATCTGGCTGGCTCGGTTGCTAGAGCCTGCAACTCTTGATTGCAGAGTTGAGAGTTAAAGCTCCATGTTGGACATAGAGCATATGTATATATGCTCTTTACATATATGTATATGTATATATATACTTATATATATGTGTATATATATATATATGTAAAAATACAGAAAACTGAATATGGTACAATACACATTTTAGGATATACTAAGGCCAACAAATAAACAACCAAACAAAAAACCACTAGGTGACCATGTTCTATAGAAGATCTTGGAGGAAACGGTTTGCCAAAGTCATAAGAAATGCACTAAATACGCATGAGCTACATTAACTTGGTCAATGATGCTGTCCTCCAAGGAGGACAGGGCTGAACGTAGGAGATGCTATTACAGAGAAATGCTTCTGACAACAATGGTGAACGTAATTATCATCAAGAATGGCAGGCAGAATGGAAGCCAGGGATTACTAACCCATATAGGCTAATGCAGATGGTTAATAAAATTCAGCACTTTGCAGAGATAGATGGAGAGCCAACAAGGGTACTGTTTCCAGTTAGATGATCGTAACAAATCAAAAGTGAATGATCATGAAGTTGAGAAGAACTGTCTTAATAAAAATTCATGATCTCTTGCCTAATTTCTGGACCTGAGCCAGTTTTTACGTACCAAGCCCTAAACTAAAATAGCGACAACAAAACAAAAACAAAAACCAAAACAAAAAACCCCCAGAAAAATGGCTTTCCCATGAAGAAGGACCCAAAAGCTCATCATAGGTATGTGTTCATATTCCCCAGAGTCCTGCAAAGGTGCTTACAGACACTTACTTAGGTAACCACAAACTAGGAAAAGGGGAACAAAGACTCCCAAAGGACTGTTGGACACAGGATACAAAATTACAAGCAGTGGGACATAACTTGACTGGTCAGTCAAAGACCTGGACAGAGAACAAATGGATGACTGAAAGGAATGAGGTCTGGAGAAGAGAGACCTGGAAAGACCTTTGGGAGTGAGTATGAAGTATGAAGAGCTTGAATAAATTTTATCACATGTTGGGGCTTACCAGAGAGCAGCCATCACAGAAGAGGCAGCCACAATCAGATACACAGATTGCTTAGTCAGTTGACAAGCCTGCTTCCCATTGACCACACCAGTAGTAGCACAATGGGTATGTGAAGAGAGTGGCTGTAGTAGGAGAGCTGGATGCTCTGAATAGGTCCAACTCATGGACTCCAACTTGTTAAAACTGATCTACCTACTGCCCCAGCCACATGTCAAATTTACCAGCTACAGAAGCTAATACTGATACCCTAACTTGGCACCAGCCCTCCAGGAGAACAACCAGACACTTGGCAAGCTGGAATACCCTGGAAAATGTCCACTCTGGAAGAGGCATTGATGCATCTCAACTGGAACGGATACATATTCCAAGTGTGAGCTTGCTTTTGTCGCCCAAAGGATCTCAGCCAGTACCACTGTCCACAGACTTACAAAGTGTTTAATTCACTGGCATAGGATGCTGTGTAGCACTGCACTGAACCAGGGCACCATCTACATCAAATGAAGTAAAGGGGAAGATGTAGGACTATGGGGATCCACCAGTGTTATCACATGTCAAACCACCCCCTAAGCTGTTAGCCTAACAGTGATGGAATGGCCTTTTGATCTGCAACTGAGATGCCATTTTGGGGTGATACTTTGCCAGCAGGGGGTACGATATTCCTTAGATAGAGTATACACCAAGATTGTTTAAGAGCCAAGGATGAATATAAGGGTGGTTCATTTACCATTTCTCCCAATGACCCATGTAGGAAAAGTATTCTTCCCATACTCAAAATCCTAGGTCCTGAAGGTCTAAAAGTCTGGTTCCCAGAGGAGAGACACTTCTATATCAAGAAAAATGAAATTTTAAGCTAAGGCTGCCACCCATTTACTCTGAGCATCTTTCTCAACAGACTAGCAAACAAGGAAGTCACAATTCTGGCAGGAATTCTGATGATCAGGAGGAGATAAGGCTGATGTGTCACAAGGGAGTAGGGAAGGTCACATTCAATACTCAGGTAATTTGCTATGGCATTTTTTATAACTTTTCGACCAATTGCAATAGTAAATGGTCAAGTGCAACAACCTGAGAAGAACAAGGTATTCAGGAACTCAGACCCTTTAGGGAGGCTGGTCTGTATCACTCTACACAGTAATCCATCTAGACCAGCAGAGGTCCTGAGAATGAGGGGACCTTAGAATTGGGGATAGGGAAGAGACTATGAGTGTCGATTATGACCACCTGCTATTACAAGGGCTTTATTTCACCCACTAGCACTCCTCTTACAAGTTTTCCCAGGAAAATAGAGCAACTAAAATTCTAGAAGAACTTCTCCCCCATGAGGTTGAATGAATCAAGTGAATCTCATTAGCCCAGGGTGTATGTTAAGTAGATACTAAGTGTATCTCCTCAATCCCCTCTTCAAGACAGATGGTCAAGGGCAGGGGGGAGGGGGTGCAAGGGCCTGGCCCCCCTTGCGCATCTGGGTCACCTAACCCTGGAGTCCCACGTGGGAAAGGTGATGCCTCTCGTGCAACTGCATCTCATTTCAACTTCTTCCTCTACTGATGCCCACTTCCCCCACTCCCTCATGGGTAATGTCACCCAGAGGACTCCCCAAAAAACTTCCAACATGTCAACCTCCATCTCAGTTTCTAAGGAAGGTAATCTAAGTCAGAAGCCAAGCACAGAAGAACATATATAGTATAATCATACTTATATAAAGCTCAAACACAGGCAAAAATAAAATAATGGTGTTAGATACCAGGACAGTGATTTCTTTGGAAGGGCAGCAATGGGTCCAAGGGGAGATAAGAGGTCCTTAAAGAACTGATATGTTCTATTTCTTATCTGGGAGCTAATGACATGGATATGGTCACTGAAAATTTATCAGGCTGGGAAATTATGATTGCTGGCATTTTATTTATATATTCTATACTTCAAGATAACATTTTTTATAAAACTACCTTTCACAATCATTCTTGACAATTCAGAATTGATTTCACTTTTGAGGTACCACAAGATGATCAAGATAATTCTCACCCTTCATCCTTAAGCTCTGAATTCAACAGCTGTGGTCAATGCCGGACTTAGAAACTCACTAACCATGGAAAACTGATCAGATTTTCAACTCTGCTAACCCCATTTCTTCATTGCTCCTAATGAAAATAGTACCACATGAAATGATTGTGATTAATGAGATCATCCACTTAAAGGACAGAAGACTAAGAATATACTTACACTTTCAATAATGTGTCAACAATCGTGGTTCCTTATTATGAAGGGATTAAAATGAATTTAAACTATTTCTAGAACATGTCCTGGTAGTTGCTTCTCAAAATAAAGATGAGATAACACTGAAGAGTTAGATTTATATGATGCCCAGTTTATAAATCATTGTTATTATTACGCATATTTAGTCTGCTACAAGAATAGTGATAAATAAGAGAGACTATATTGTCTCTCAAGAAAGTGAGAGTTAGTGGCATCTTCATATTGTCAAATGAACATGCCCTATAAAATTTGATATTCTCATATTTGAATTTTGACTTTGCCAATTACTACCTGCATCAATTTGCACAAGTTGTTTCTCTTCTGAATCTATAATCTTCATCTCTAAAGTAGAGATGATAATGATCACTCTACAGGATTTTCTGATATTATATAAAATAGCATTGTGCTTAGAACATTGAGTTGATTGTTCTTATTCCTCTTCCTATTTATGGTAAAGGACATTATGCTCACATGATGGCTGCTAATTTTAGAAGAACAATCTTTAGTCAATGAATAATTCTCAGAGAAATTTTAAATCAAGTACTATGCTTCATATTCTCCATAAAACTTAGTACAAGGCACAGAGACTTATGTTTATAATGGATGAGACAAAAAATGCATGGAAGTAGAATCCATAATTTAGACTACAGTATCATGATCTGGAAACTTTTCCCAATCAGTGTTTTACAATTTGAGTTATGAAATTGATCTTTAAAATGTGATAATATGACAACATTTTATAAAATATAAGCTGTAATACTGAAATTTATTTTATTACTTGAATTATAAGTGAAAATTTTTTAGATCAGAAAACTTTTATGCAATGAATTAGGTTACAGATTTGTAAAATTCATTACAACATAATTCAACATACTGAATTGCTTTTTTAACAAAGAAATAATAACTCTTATTCTGAGAACAAATAGAATTTTTTTACTATAAATTTGTCTTACCTTTGGGCTACTGTTGCAAAAGTATGATTTGTGAAATATAAATGATTTGTACAGATTTTCCACTTTAGCTGATACAAGCTCAACTATAAGCTTTGTCACTTACTACCTTTGTGTATAACTAAGTTCATGTTCTTACCTGAGTCTCAGTTTCTTTATCTGTAAAATGGAAGTAGCACCTGCCCCCAAGGGTAATTGCAAATAATAGAAGCAAAGTCAGGAAAGGACCTGACACACAGCAATACAATAGAAATTCAATAAAGGGGGCTATTCATATCGGTAGCTTTACATTACAAATTATATTATTTGTGAATCCCTGAGAATTGATTTGTTTTTCATTTTTACAAAACTTGTCAGTTCTCTTTCTTTCTTTTAATCACTTTGAGGTTTCACAGTAAAATACAAACCTGCAATCCTATTCATTAGGTTTATGCTGTTCGATAAACACATTACAGTATTTCAAGTCTGGCACTAGTATCTTGGCAAGCATTCTGGCTAGAATATATTTTATGCTGCAGGACCTAAATGTGTAGTGACATATTAATACATCATGAAATTCTACAAAGATGCAGTGGCCTATAAGAAAGAACAAAGCATATGTTAGCAACTCATCACATCATATTGTCTATCTTGTCATTATTTATTGTCAGATGTTCTGCCAATTGTGTCCTTTGTGGGTAACTTATAATAATTTCAAATTCCATCGATGAGCTAATGTCAAGTTCAGACTGTTAGGAGGTTGCTAACTTGAGTTATGCTACATTAGAAGGGAATATAGAAACATTTTATTAATAATAAATTCTACACATATATTTATGAGATATAAAAGAAATGCTTACTGATATGAACCATTTTCTAGTTCAAGTAAGAATTTTACCATAAGATATTTGGAAAACATACACTGTGTCCTTGAAAAAGTATTAAATATGTGTGGTTAATATCTAAAACATTAAGAAGTCTACAAATTACTTATATACACATACACCTATATAATTCTAAAGGCCCAAAGGTAATGCTCATTACATAACTTTCTATAAGACCCAATAATCTTGGAAATATTTATTTATAGCTATAGGAGGTAAGAGATGCTCTTATCAGCTTTTAGAAGACAAATATAAGATACTATAGGAAATACGCACTAATTGCACTAATTGCAAAGTGCACTTCAATTTGCCTGTTTTTCTGTTTCTATGAGAAACAGAAGCCATGGGAGACAGACATATCTTTACAGTCAGGTAGACCTGGGTTCACACATGAGTTCAGTTACATACTGGAGCTAGTTTTGTCTTGTGTTTCTCTTTCTTAAAACTTAAAAAAAAAGTAGTATAAGGAAAGTAAACTTCCTAACAAACTGGGACTTGATATATACTCCTTGGTGTGATGGTCAGAAGTCAAGAGCACAGTTGTGTTTATTCCTTATTTCAGTGATTCTATACCCACTGGGGGTGCTCAGCCATTTTTGTTCAGGAGGTCTGCAAGATCAAGATTATTTTCATCATAATACTAAGACATAATTTCCACTTTCCACTCTTCATTCTCTCATGAATTTACAGTGGAATTTTCCAGAGGTTATATTATGTGACATTGTAATCCACTGGATGCAGAAAAATGTGAGACTTTAACTGTACTGTGTCTTAAACCAGATAGTAAATAGATTTTAAAAATTCAAAAATAACCAATACAATATGTATCACTGAAAATATTTCTATAAAATAAGTTTAATTTTCAAAACAGTTCTAGTAATATGCAGTGAGCTTGCCTTTATTTTTAAATGAACTAACAAATTATTGAAAAATATCTCAACTTTAATTTCAAATTTCAAATATAGTAAATGTCAATATATACAACCTACACAAGGAAAAGATCTTCTAGGTTTTCAATAAATTTTGTGTAAAGGGGTCCTGAACACTTCAGTGTAATGATTTACTAAAAAGTAAGAGCTCTGGGGACTTCCAATTTCCACCCAGGGATATGGAGATCTGGGAAGAGATCACTCTTAAACTTACAACCCAAAGCTGGACAAATTGAAAATCCATGAACTTCTTGTACCCACTGGACAGCTAAGCCTGTAGAATGTGCAAACAACTGGCCCAACATTTAAGGAGAGATGAGGGGGGCGCCTGGGTGGCTCAGTTGGTTAAGCCTCTGACTTCAGCTCAGGTCAGATCTCACGTTCGTGGGTTCGAGCCCCGCGTCAGGCTCTGTGCTGACAGCTGGCTCAGAGCCTGGAGCCTGTTTCAGATTCTGTGTCTCCCTCTCTCTTTGACCCTCCCCCTCTCATGCTCTGTCTCTTCTGTATCAAAAATAAATAAAACATTAAAAAAATTAAAAAAAAAAAAGGAGAGATGAGGGCACCTGGATGGCTTGGTTGATTAAGTATCTCATTCTAGATCTCAGCTCAGGTCTTGATCTGAAGGTCATGAATTAAAGCCCCACATTAGGCTCCACACTGGGTGTGAAGCCTACTTAAAAAAAATAAAAATAGGGGAACCTGGGTGGCTCAGGTGGTTAAGCATCCGACTTTGGCTCAGGTCACAATCGCACAGTTTGTGTGTTTGGGCCCCACTTTGGGCTCTGTGCTGACAGCTCAGAGCCTGGAGCCTGCTTTGAATTCTGTGCCTCCCTCTTTCTCTACCTCCTCCCACTCATGCTCTTTCTCTCTCAAAAACAAATAAACATTAATTTTTTTAATAAATAAAAATTTAAAAATAATGAAAAGAGATGAAAAAAAGATTTGGGGAAAGGGAAGAGCAATCAGCACTTTAGGGTCACAGAATTCTACCTAGAACCTTCTTCCCTAGCTCACCTATAGAATTAAAGCATTAATCTTTTGGGGAAGAGGGCAACTGAAACTTCCACACTAGGGCACTGAAAAAAATCCACTGCAGCTATAGGAAGAACACAGAAACAAAACAAAAAAACAACCAACCCCTGAAAGAGGAGAAAATACATATTCTAGGCTCAGAACTACAGGTAAAGAAGGGGCAGGAGAACTAAGGAGGCCACACCTCAACTACCCAACGACATAGTATCTGCCTAATATTAAGGGTAAATGAAAACAACAGAAAACACTCTATCATCACCAGGTCTGCTGCCATGCTAACACATCTCAAGTTACATGTTGTGGAAAACACTGCTCAGAGAGGGACAAAGATGTGAGAGGACACCTCTCTGAGGTTTAGTGTAAATGGAAGACCTAAAGCTAAAACTGAAGCAGATATTGGGGGGGGACCCTCAGAAACCCCATACCCAAACCTAAGCACGAGGTGTCACTAGAGGAATTTGAAGCATACAAGTCACTGAGGTTCATGACAGAGACAACATACTTCAAACTTAACCCAACTCCTAACTAGACTTACTCAAGCCACTGCACTGAGGAACTAGAAAAAGTAACAACACACTCATTTCTAAGCATAAAAGCGATTTATCTCAGTCTCTATTGAATTACACCAGTGTCCAGGTTTCAACAAAAAAAATTAGAAGGCACATGGAAAGGCAAGAAAAACAATACATATCCCATAGGCAAAGCCATAAACAGAACCAGACTCCACTATGAAACACATATTGGAAATATCCCACAGGGAGCTTAAACTAACTATGATTAATATATCAAAGTAACTAATGGAAAAGGAAGATACATATAAAATCAGACTGGAAAGTTCAGCAGAAAAATAGAAACAATAAGAATCCAATCAAAGTTCTAGAATTTAAAAACCCTATTGTAAAATAGGCAATGAATGCCTCTAACATGTTCATTAGTAAAATCAATACAAAGAAAGATTCAAGGATCTTAGAGATTCATCAATAGAAATACTCAAACTAAAATACAGAAAGAAAAGTGAGTGAAGAAAAAAACACAACAGAATATCTGAGATTGATGGAGCAATGTCAAATAGTCTAACATATATGTAACTGAAATACTAGGAAAAGAGAAAAATAGGTCAGAACAAATATTTGAAGAAATAATGACAAGGATTTTCCAAAAGTAAAGACAGACACCAAACCGCAAATACAAGAATGTCAGAGAACACGAAGCAGGGGGGAAAAGCTAACAAAATCCACCTAGCCATATTATATTCAAACTATGGAGAAAACAAACAAGTAAAAAGGAAACCTTGAAGGCAGCTACAGAAGACACATTACATGCAGAAAAATGAAGATAAAAATTACAGTTGACTTATACCTAGAAGACAATGAAGTTCCAAAAGAAAAAAAAAAGTCAACTCAGAATTTTATACCCAGTAAACTATTTGCACAAATGAAGAAGTAAAGATATTCTCAAAGAAAATAGAGATAATTCATTGCTAGCAGACTATCCTACAAAAAATGGTAAAGGAAGTTCTTGAGGCAGAAGGAATATGTCAGCAAACAGAAACTTACATCTACACAAAGAAATGAAGAATGCTGAAAATGGAATCAATGAATATAAAATAAAATTCTTTTTTCTTATTTTTAATTGATCAAAAATATAACTGAGAGTCAAAAGCACAATTAGTAGCAACATATTATGTGTTTAAAGCATATGTAAAAATAACATTTATAGCAACACCTCATTGGTTCAGTTGGAAGAGCATGTGACTCTTGATCTCTGGGTCATGAGTTTGAGCCCCACATTGGGTGTAGAGACTACTTAAAAATAAATAAACTTTAACAAAACAGTAAATTTTATAACAACAATAGCACAAAAGGTGAGAGGAAATAATTGAGAAGATATATAAGGTCCCTACAGGATACATAAAGTGATATAAATATCTTTGAAAGTAAGCTCTAATTGATTAAAAAGGTTTACTGCATATCATAGGGCAAACCCTAAAAATTAATACAAATTAATAAATAAGTTTAGAGGGAGGAGGAAAGACGGCAGAGAAGTAGGGAGCTCTGTATTCTTTGCCTGCCCACATCTATCAAACTGAGAAGGACTGAAGCAACAATACTCTGATCTGCAAGAGTTGGAGAAGACATAGATCTCAAAGACGCCTGAGTAAGTGAGTGCAATCTGGGGAAACTACAAAACAGGAGGGCCCTGGAGTGCAGAGATGTGGAAGCCCCAGCCAAACATAGGGAGAGCACGTGGTGCCCCGGAAAGACAAGGGAAAGAGAAAGAGAGATTGAAAACGCTCATAGAATTGTCTCTAGAGAAGAGATTAAAAAAACTCTACCCAGGATGGAGAGAGATATTGTCACCCCATATATAGCCACTGGGCACGGGGGGAGAGAAATCCATCCCATCTAGCTGGCAAATTCTTCCTCCAGCTTGGTGGCAGCAGTGTCCATTCCAGGGGGCACCAGGAGAAACAGGCCCACCCCCTATGCAATCCCAGCTAGCTGGCCACCAAAGGGAGTGCATCTCATCTCAGGTGGCAGGGGTGCCAGAAGAAACATCCCCCCGCCCCCTCCCCCTATATGATCCTGGCTAGGAAGCTGGCCACCAGCAGGAGTACATCTCATCTTGGGCAGCAGCAGCACCAGAAGAAACAGCCCCCACTACCTGTGTTATCCTGGCTGGAAGGCCAGCCACCAGCAGAAGTGCATCTCATCTCTGGTGGTAGCATTAAAGTGCATGGACTAGGATTTGCAAGTGAGGCAGAGCTTGGAAAATACAACTTAGCTCACCCAAGGCACAGGGCGATTGGGCTCAAAAGAGCAGCTTGCAGCAACGCTTGGTTCAAGTGGAGCTTGAGGTGCCCCATTCTTTTCCCTGCAACCACCAAGGCAGGGCCTCTGAGAGTAGCCCACAAGACCTACCTACACCAAACCAAGCCCATCTGCACAGGAGAGCTGCCCCACTTTTTTTTTTTTTTTTTTTTGCCATCCAGATATATTTTCTCCTTATCTCATTCGTATCTCTCCCCTCGGCTGGTTTTATGCTGTAAACTGTCCATTGTCTTTTGTTTCTGTCCCCCCCTTTTTTCTTTTTCATTATCCTCTTCCTTTTCCTTTCCTTTTCTTTTTTTCCTTCCCCTTTTGGTTTGCTTGCTTTTTTGATTTGTCAGTGCTGGTGCATGCTCTTGTTCCCCATGTGTTTGTCTGTCTGTTAATCTTTTCAGGGCTACCTCAAGAATCAAGCCAAAGTACACAAGGTGGATAGACCCAAATATCACTAAGTAAGGAAATAAAATAATCAAAGGCACAAGAGAAACCAAGAAACCAAGAGACACCATTAAAAGAACACTTCCTGAATGCAGGCCCTGGGTACTCAATGAGTTTCCTTTAGTACAGCAATACTCACAGGTGCTGAGTGCGTAACAAGCTTTTAAAACTGATAAGAGACAGAAAAATAGCCAAAATGATGAAATGGAAGAACTCTCCTCTAAGGAAATTCCAGGAAGAACTCACAGCTACAGAATTGTGCAAATCAGATATAAGCAACATAATGGAGCAAGAATTCAGAACAATTGTCATAAAATTAATCGCTTGGCTTGAAAAAGGCATGGAAGACATCAGAGAAGATATTGATACACAGAATAGTGACCTTAAGACTAACTGTCACTAGGTAAAAAATGCTATAAATGAGGTGCATAATAAATGGAGAAGGTCACTGCATGGATCGAAGAGGCAGAAAGGAGGATAGGTGAATTAGAAGACACAGTTATAGAAAAAGAGGAAGCCAAGAAAAAGAGAAATTGATACAGGACCATGAAAGGAGAATTTGAGACGTGTGTGATATAATCAAACAGAACAATATCTGTAACATAGGAATTTTTGAAGTAGAAGAAAGAGAAAAAGGTCCTCAAAGGGTGATTGATCAAAGATCTGAGACCTTCCCAATTTTGGGGAAAGAAATACACATTGAAATGTAAGAGGCACAAAGAACCCCATTAAGATGTAACATGAATCCACCTTCAGCACAGCATATTATAGTGAAACTGGCAAAATATAAATATAAAGAGAGAATTCTAAAAGCAGCTAGGGATAAAAAGGGCCCTAACATACAAAGAGAAACCTATCAGAGCAGTTACAGACCTATGTAACAAAACGTGGTGGGTAAGAAAGGAAGGGCAGGAAACCTTCAATGTGATGAACAGAAAAAATATGCAGCCAAGAATCCTTTATCCAGTGACCCTGTCATTCAAAAAAGAAGGAGAGATAAAGCATTCCCAAATAAACAAAAATTGAGATAATTCATCACTACCAAACCAGCCCTACAAGAAATCCTAAGAGGGACTCTATTAGGAAAATATTGCAAGGAATACAGGGTACCAGATACACCACTACAAACATGAACTTTACAGAGAACACAATGAATCCAAACCCACATTCATTCTACAAAGCCAGCATCACTTTGGTTCCCAAATCAAACAGAGACCCAACAAAAAAGAGAACTACAGGCCAATATCCCTAATAAATACAGACGCAAAAATACTCAACAAGATACTAGCAATTCAAATTCAATAGCATATAAAAATAATTATTCACCATGATCAAGTGGGATTCATTCCTGGGTTACAGGGCTGGTTCAATATTCACTAATCCATCAGTGTGATACATCACATTAACAAAAGAAAGGATAAAAACCATATGATCCTGTCGATAGATGCAGAAAAAGCATTTGACAAAATACAGCATCCTTTCTTAATAAAAACCCTCGAGAAAGTTGGGATAGAAGGAACTTACTTAAACATTATAAAAGCAATTTATGAATATTAAGCAAGATTAGCCCACAGCTAATATTATCCTCAATGGGGAAAACTGGGAGCTTACCCCTGAGATCAGGAACATGACAGGGATGTCCACTCTCAACACTGTTGTTTCACATAGTGCTGGAAATCCTAGCATCAGCAATCAGACAACAAAAGGAAATAAAAGGCGTCAGAATTGGTAAAGATGAATTCAAGCTTTCACTTTTCACAGATGACATGATACTCTACATAGAAAACCCAACAAACTACATCAGAAGCATACTAGAACTGATCCATGAAATCAGCAAAGTCACAGGGTACAAAATCAATGTACAGAAATCAGTTGCATTTTTATACACAAAAAATGAAGCAACAGAGAGAGAAATCAAGAAACTGATCCCATTCACAATTGCACAAAAAGACAAAAAGTACCTAGGAATAAACCTAACCAAACATGTAAAAGACCTGTATGATGAAAACTATAGAAAACTTATGAAAGAAATTGAATAAGACACCAAGAAATGGAAAAATATCCCATGCTCATAGATTGGAAGCATAAACATCATTAAAATGTTATTATTACCCAAAGCAATCTACACATTCAATGCAATCCCCACCAAAATTGCACCAGCATTCTTCTCAAAGCTAGAACAAACTATCCTAAAATTCATATGGAACCACAAAAGACCCCGAATAGCCAAAGTAATAATTGAAGAAGAAAACCAAAACGAGAGGCATCACAATTCCAGATTTTAGCCTCTACTAACTACAAAGCTGTCATCATCAAGACAGTATGGTATTGGCACAAAAACAGACACATAGACCAATGGAATAGAGATCTCAGAATTGGACCCACAAATTTATGGCCAATGAATCTTTGACAAAGCAGGAAAGAGTATCCAATGGAAAAAGACAGCCTCTTTAACAGATGGTGCTGAGAGAACTGGACAGCAACATGTAGAGAAATGAAACTAGACCACTTTCTTACATCATACACAAAAATAAACTCAAAATGGCTGAAGGACCTGAATGTGAGACAGGAAACCATCAAAACCCTAGAAGTGAAAGCAGGAAAAAGTCTTCTTGACCTCAATCGCAGCAATTTCTTACTCAACACATCCCCAAAGGCAAGGAAATCAAGAACCAAAATAAACTAGTGGGACCTCATCAAGAAAAAAAGCTTCTGCACTGCAAAGGAAACAATCATGAAAACTAATAGGTAACTGACAGAATGGGAAAAGATAGTGGCAAATGGCTTATCAGATAAAGGGCTAGTATCCCAAATCTATAAGGAACTCACCAAACTCCACACCCAAAAAAACCAAATAATTAAGTGAAGAAATGGGCAGAAGACATGAATAGACACTTCTTCAAAGAGGACATCCAGATGGCCTACAGGCACATGAAACGATGCTCAGCATCACTCATCATCAGGGAAACACAAATCAAAACCACACTGAGATACAACCTCATGCCAGAGTGGCTAAAATGAACAAATCAAGAGACTATAGATGCTGGCGAGGGTGTGGAGAGATGGGCACCCTCCTACACTGTTGGTGGGAATGTAAACTGGTACAGCTGCTCTGGAAAACAGTATGGAGGTTCCTCAAAAAACTATCAATAGAACTCCCCTATGACCCAGCAATAGCACTGCCAGGGATTTACCCAGAGGATAGAGGAGTGCTAATGTATAGGAGCACATGTACCCCAATGTTCAAAGGGCACTTTCTACAATAGCCAAATCATGAAAAGAGCCTAAATGTCCATCACTTGATGAATGGATCAAGAAGATGTGGTATATATCTATACAATGGAGTACTACATGGCAAAGAGAAAGAATGAAATCTGGCCATTTGTAGCAAAGTGGATGGACCTCGAGGGTGTCATGCTAAGCAAAATAAGTCAGGCAGAGAAGGACAGATACCACATGTTTGCACTCATAGGTCTAACAGGAGAAACCTAACAGAGGACCATGGGGAGGAGAAGGAGGAAAAAGAGTTAGGGAGAGGTAGGGGGCAAATCATGAGAGACTCTTGAATACTGAGAACAAACTGAGGGCTGAAGGAGAAAGGGGAGGGGGAAAGCGGGGTGATGGTCATGAGGAGGGTACCTGTGGGGAAGAGCAATGTGTGTTATATGGAAACCAACTTGACAATACACTATAAAATAAATAATAAACAAATAAATAAGTTCATATGAGATAAGTGAAATTATTAAAAATATCTCAGTTTATACAAGAAGGCAATAAAAGAAAAAAGAAGAAAAAATAGATCAAGGAAACAGAAAACAATATGGATGGTTAAAAAAAAAACAAGACTCAAATATATGTTGTCTATGAGAAACACACTCTTTATTTGTTGGTTTGTTTGATTTTAAGGTTAGTGTGTGTGTGTGTGTGTGTGTGTGTGTGTGTGTGTGTGTGTGTGTGTAATCTCTATACCCAATGTGGGGCTCAAACTTATGACCCTGATCAAGAGTCACATGCTCTTCCAAATGAGCCAGCCAAGCGCCTCAAGAAACACACTTTAACTATAAAGATAACAAATAGGTTAAAATTAAATGGACAAAACAAGTCAAGCTATGTAAAATCTAACCAAAAGAAAGTTGAAGTACCTGTATTCATAGCAGGCAAAATAGACATCAGAAAAAATGAATATTATTAGTGATAGAGGGACATTATGTCACGAGGGGTCAATTCTTCAAAAGACATAACAATTATAAATGTATATATGATCCTTACAACAGACCTTCAAAATAACACAAAGCAAAAGCTAATAGAACTAAAAAGAGAAATAGACCATTATAGTTGGAGACTTAAAGACTCTTCTCGAAGTGAATGAAAGACAAGTAAGTACACAGTGAACCAGTAAAAGTATAGAAGATCTGAACAATATTATCAACCAACATGACATAATTTACTCTTAATGTTTCTAGATCACTCCTTCTGATAACAGCAGAATAGATAATCCTTTTAATTTCACATGAAACATTCACCAACATAAACTATGTCCTGGTTTATTAAAAAAAAACCTTAAAATTTTAAAACAATAGAAATAATATAAGGTATATCCTCTAAGTAACCTATGGACTAATAGTAAATCAAAGGGAATATTAAAAATATTTTTTAACTAAAATAAAATAAAAATACAACATCCAAAGTTTGTAGGATAATGCCTAAAGCAATGCTCGGAAGACATGGATAACATTAAAATGATTATATCAGAAAAATAATGAGTCTTGGGGAACCTGGCTCACTCAGTCAGTGAAACGTGTGACTCTTGATCTTGGGGTTGTGAGACTGGTCCAGGTTGGGTGTGAAGATTACTTAAAAATAAAATCATGAGGCACCTGGATGGCTCAGTAAGTGACCTTCAACTCTTGAATTTGGCATAAGTCCTGATCTCACAGTTCATGGCATTGAGCCCTGTGCCAGGCTCTGGCATTCTTTCTCCTTCCTTCTCTCCTCTCCCCTGCCTGCTCTCTCACTCTCTTTCTCTCTCTCTTAGTTAATTAATTAATTAACAAATAAGTAAATAAATAAATAAAATCTTAATATAATGAATCTCAGTCAGACTGTCAGTATTCAAGCATGGGCCCATTTCTACTAAATATATGTTCTTAGGCAACTTGCTTAACTTTTAAATAGATCAAGTTCCTCACCTATAACATGAAGATAATAATTCTTACTTCCTAGGAGTATGGTTAAGATTTAGAATTAGATTAGATTAGAATTACATAGAACTCTTAACACGATGCCCAGCATATTAAGTATCAAATTAAATATGAGCTAGTTTTCTTGCCAATTTCCAATAGTTAGTAGATACTTTTGTAGGAACTGGAGATAATGATGACAAACCACCCTTACCATCAGGAACCTCATAGTCTAACGAGTATTTACAAAAATTACTACCCAAAATAAAATTGAGACCATAGAGTAATGTTGCTTATACCAAACCCAGAGGAATTCAACAAGTTTCTCAGATACAGTAGCTCTCTCAGTAAAGTTTAAGGAAGTAGTAGTTACTTAAGTTAAAGGAAACATCCAGGGAGAGAATGGTTTGAGCAAAGCAGGAAGCCGTGAGAGCACATGAAGAAATGGAAGGCTACAATCAGTTCCAATTATCAGAGCATAGGTTTCCAAAGACAGAATGGCAGATGGGTGTGTAGGCAGAAATAAGAGATCCAAAGACCTCCCTTGTGATTCTAAGACTGCCCTGGGAATGATTTCCCTTGGAGGTTACACATGAGAAGATGCCTGATTCTGGCTTTAACACCTAGGTGAAGGGAGGGAGGAGTCCCCTTGGTAGATAACAAAGGCAGTGCAGTTTAGCTATAGATTTGCTTGGTCTGCGGTACTAATAAGTGATCCAGAAAGCAACTGTCCAGTGTCCACAGCCTATTCATGAGATATGAGGCAGAAATAGGAATTTGAGACCTATCAGTGCATAGTAGTAACTGAAGCTCGACCAGTAAGACTTTCTGAGGGAGGAGAACCTAGGTGAAGACAGAGCCAATAAGGTAACCCAAAGCTCCAGGGCCTGCTAGGGGCAACTGAGGAGATAAGAAGAGGAACTTTTAAATAGATATTAAACCTAAAGTGGGAACTTGAATAAGCAATGATGGTACCTGAGAATTTGGATCAGAAAATTTCCCTTCAAACTATAATAATATCTCTTCATAAACAGAGGGTGCTGTATGGCACTGTTTTAATTTCCTGGGTCTGCTGTAGCAAATTACCATAAATAAATGGTTTAAAACAACAAAAATTTATTCTCTCATTGTTCTGAAGTCCAGTATGGTGTCTAAAAGGCCACATTCCCTCCAGAGGTTCTAGGAAAGAATCTATTTCTTGCCCCTCCAGCTTCTAGAGACTGTCAATATCCTTGGCTTTTGGCATCATCTCTCTCTCTCTCTGCTCTGTCTTCACATTCCCTATGTCCCCCTAAATATCTATTTCAGCACTCTCTCTGCCTCCCTCCTATAAGGATATATATGAGTTCACATAATCTAGGATAAGCTCTTCCTCTCAAATTATCAACCTAATCACATCTTTGCATTATAAGGTCACGTTCACTCTTTTGCCATATAAGGTGATATTGACAGGCACTAGTATAGGATGTAGACTCATGTTTTCAGAGGCCACTATTCAGATCCTACAAGCACTTCATCAAAAATTTAATGTAATAAGAATCACTTAGAAAGGTCTGGGGGAAAGGATTTTCAGACTCTGCTGACAGAAGTTAACCTGGTGCAATCTCTTTGGAGGACAATTTGGTGAGGTCAAAAATAGGTCTTCACAACTGTGCGTGTTGCCTTTAATTTAGTAGTGACAACTTTAGAAGCCTATTCCAATAAGATATTTGGTCATACATGATCATGCAAGTGTGTTCACTGAAGTCTTTTTTATATTTGAAAAGAAAAGCTGGATTTAGCCCAAAACACCCAACAATAGGGGACAAAAGTTATATATGTGTGTATACAAATACAGGTATATGTGTGTGTATGTATATAGTAGGATTACATTTTAGTATAAAGGTACATCTAAAAGAATCTGGATGAGTGGAACCTGGCTGGTTCAGTCAGCAGAGCAGGAAACTCTTGGTCTCAGGGTTGTGAGTTCAAGCCCCAGTAGGATGTAGAAATTACTTAAAAATAAGGTTTTTAAAATAAATTTTAAAATATATAATAAATAAGTAGAATATAAAAAAATAAAAGAATCTGGATGAGGTGATCATAGAAATATTAATATTAGTGGGATCAATTAAATTTTACTCAATTTTATCTATAATTTTTGATTGTTTCTTTAATGAGCTTATTTGTAATATTTCTAAATAACCAAACTGTAAATTTATTTGTTAGACACATTAACTTTTCTTCAAAAATCAGCCCTTCTTGAGGCACCTGGATGGCTTAGTGGTTTAAGCATTGGACTCTTGATCTCAACTCAGATCATGATCTCATGGTTTGTGAACTTGAGCCCCATTTGGGGCTGTCAGCACAGACTCTGTTTGGGATTCTGTATCTCCCTCTCTCTGCCCCTTCTCTGCTTGCTCTCTCTCTCTTTCTCACAAAATAAATAAACTTAATTTTAAAAAATCAACCTATCTTAAAAGTTCAGACATTTCAATGAAATTTAGCTATAAATTGTCTTCTGATAGATAAAAAAGAAAACTATATATATACAAATGAATTCATAAAAATATGTTTTCTAAATATTACCAAGTGCAAATATCAACACAATTTGACCACCTATGTAAAAATATTGATACTAATATTACCTATTTATATCATAACAAATAAAACACTTATTCCTGAGTTAAATAAATATTTCTTATTTAAGCAAAAGCTAACCTATAGCTGTAAATATACTCTACAAGCCATTTAAAAGCCAATTATGTATGTGTGCCTGGTAAATGAGACTCTGAATGAATTACATCTATAAACTTAAATTATACACATAAATTATGAAACTTAATTGTTTCTGGAAGAAGTTCTAATCTTATTAAGTGTCATGATTATTGATATGGTTGCCCACAAAGTGCATTTTTCAAGATCTAATTTGATTTATATTTAACTCATAAAGAATGATCCTTTATATACTACCAGTACAGAGTATATTTTATAGCTCTATCCTAAAAAAATATCATGAAATTGCTCTTTTGCTATCATTAAATGTCATCCACCAATTCTTCCAAAACCAATAAATATTCACTTCTCTGGTATTTGCTTTCTCATCTGGAAAATGGATTAATCAAAAAATGTCCTCTTAAGACTTTATGGAGAACTTTATGTAGCTCTCCATAAAATGAGTAATGAAAAGTATGCAGTGTTCACTAGCAGAACATTTGCATTAGTACTAAGGTAAGGAGTGCACAATTCATTTAACAACTGAAAATGATTAGGTTGTTCTTTTTTTTTTTTTTAATTCACTGGAGGTCTATCTGCCTGCCTACTAAATGCAAAGCATTTCACATCCACATTTCATACCCACATCCATATCCATTACAAGAATGGTTACCCTAAATTGTTATTGTAGGCTGGGATTCTCAACCTCCTACAGCAAAGTAATGTAAATAATTCAACGTTGTTCACCTCATAAGTAACCTAAGAGAGATTCTTCCAATTCATATGTCATCAACAGACTTTGCTAGACTATTCTAATGCCTGATAGAAAACTAGGATAGATATGTTCATTCACATTTATTTGTCGCTGAGAAATATCAGTGCTTCTCACATACGCCTCTTCTCACACAGAAACTATTCATGAAAACTCCATGTCAATTGTGTCAATTCATAGGATTCTTAAAGGACTGTTCACCCCAGAAGAACATTTATAGATGTCCTGAGAAGGCTGAAATACCACTGGACCCTGAGGGGGTGAGATAGTGGGTAAGTGGGAGGTGGCCAGAAAAGATCTTACCAATTCCTAGGAAAGAAGAAGGCAAAGAACTTGAAGCCATTCAAATTTACTATGTACTTGAGGGAGGTTCGCAGAGGGTCCTAAAAGAATGCAGTAAGATCCATGCAGGTCAGAGACATACCTAAGCAAATTTTGTTTAATTTTACTTGATCCCAGATAAAGGTCTGAGTTGACAACATGCAGGGTACCATGGCCCAGAAGCCAGGTTCCTCACTCCATCTTGGAGAAAGTTTCAAACATTAACAAACATTTACTAGACTCCGTCTCTTCTGTTGCTGGTTGTTATGCCATCTTCCCAGTTTTACTCTTATCCAAATGCTTTAATATAAATTTAAATTCATGCACATTTCATATGAAGATAATACTAGGTGACCATAATCCTTGAGAAAGAGGGGCCTTTAATAATTTCAAAGATAAAATTAGTCATATATGCTGCATTCTCTTAAAATTAGTTTTTCTCTAAAACCATCTGGAATGTCTTCAAACTGTGACCAAATATTAAGCAGACTGTTCTCTGTGAGATTCTGATGCAATTCACCGCATATCTGAAAGTGCAAAGTTATTAATCACAAATTGGAAAAAAGAAAAAGAAAGCGGCAGTTTTGCTTAAGTATTTATTTCTTGGGAGGCATCTGTTTCTTTTCCTTTCCTTTTTATTTTTGGAAGGAAAGTGCAAATTCAAGAGGTGATGAAATTGACGACTAAAGTGTCACATTATTCTCCATTTACTTTCCCCAAACCAATTTATTGGTAGATTACCCTAGTGGCATGGATTTAACATTTACTGCTATTGTTTATTCTACTGGAAAAATAAACCTTCTTTTAACTCTAAAGTAGAGTTATGTCCATCTACCCTTTCACTCCAACACATCTGTAATGTTGGATTACAATATACACCCTGTACCAGTGTCCAGGGAAATGAAACATAACTACATATTTTTCAGTGGGTATTGTATTTAATTTGGTGTTTCTTCTCCAAGCTCCAAATCTAGGAAAATTTTCAAAACGAGCACAAGTTGTAAGTTTAAAAAAATAAACGCTTCACAAATCATTACCATGAGAGAGTCGACAACATGGGTTAACTTATATTTGAGCATAGCAATACACTGTAAATTGCTTTTGACATCCAATTGTAAAACTGGTTAATATTTGGCCACAGGTGCTGAAGTTAGACATTGGTGACTGACCAGCTCATGCTCTTAATTTGAGCCAGATTTGAGCTCAGGCACCTCAGTCCCACCGATTGAAGTTAAGGCAAAGGAAGGTGTCAGCTCTGCTTCCCAGGGACTGGTTCAATGACACAGCCACTAATAAGGGCACACTTAACACAACCTTGCAAATAGAATTGAACCTGTGCCAAGGATGCCTACCCATCTACTTGAAGGCACAAAGCAGAGTCAATTCTCTAAACATTGCTTTCAGGCATGCAGAAAACTATCCCTGTATTTTTCAGCCCAAGTACTTTTTCATTCATGCATTCAAACATCTGCTACAAGGCTAGGCATTATGCCAGGTGCTGAAGATACTGCAGTGACCAAGGTAGACATGACCACCACCTTCATGGAACCTAAATAATATGATTTACTGGGGAAAGGCTGAAAGGAAAATGGACAACTACTCCTTTCTGCATCTGCAACCTGCTAAAGTCATTACATTATAATGGTTTGATAGTTACTTCCTTAAAGTCTTCCACTAATTTGCCCCCCTAGTGAGTTTGGTTGTGCTGGTCTTTTCTCTGACATTAGAGTAAATTTCATATGGGCAGGAATGCTACACCTTAGAAATTTTTATGACTTCTTGTACACCCATTGCCTAGTGGTTTCCATTGACCCAGCAGTTTTCCTGCAAAATGGAGAAGAATCATATTCTCTTTCAGGGGAAAACAATAGCAAGGGGAAGTTACAGTTCACAGAAATCTGAAGCTCAGATATGATAAAACTCAGTGGATCAGGGTGCCTGTGTGATGGATGGGCTAGTCATGGAACAGTATAACTGACATTCCAGAGGCACATCAACTGCTGATCATTTCTGGTTCTCCCCAGTACCCTAACTCCCAACTCCACACCTCTAATGCATTTAAGAAATCAGTATGGCCTGACCTGAGGTCGATGTCCTCCCTTTAAAAATTTCTCTCCAAATGGTCTTGATACAGCATTTGAAACTACTGTCCTATTTATACTTTTGAGTTCAAGTCCACAAAGCATCTTTCTTTGTAAATATAAATATTGACTGTGATTGCTTCTGCTCTTGAAGTCTTGAAGTCTACTTTCTGCCCATACTCTTAGAACAGGAAACAGATTTACTTATTTAAATAAAAAAACCATCTTGAGATGCCTGGCTGGCTTAGTCAGTAGAACATATGACTCAGTATGGGGGTTGTGAGTTCAAGGACCATGCTGGTTGTTGAGATTATTTAAAAATAAAATATTAAAAATAATAATTTTAAAAATTTAGAAATACATTTTATTCATGAAGGATTTAAAGAGGATGAAATATATGTCATATTGATAACAAAGTGGAGACTAGTGGTAAAGTCTGTCTACAGACAGACTTCTTGCACCTACATTCTCACTCTACAGGTTTCAAAGTTACTTCTTCTGTGCCTCAGTTTCCATATCTATAAAATGGGGATAATAAGATTATTATATCATACATTGTGAGAATTAAATGGTAATACACATAACATACTTAGCAAAGTACCATCTGCCTAGGCCAAAAAGGATCTCAGTAAATTCTAGATATTAGTAAATTATTATGTTTTCCCCTTAGATACATGCAAATCTACTCAATTAGTTTTGAAATCCTGTAAAACAAAAAAAATGGATTTAGGTACCTTCAATAATACTGAGAAGCTCTGATCAGAAGGGAAACACATTGCAATGAAAGAGGAACTATATTAGGTTAAGTTAAAATCATATGAGATTGGTACATGAAAAGGTTCTCAATATCACTAATCATCAGAGAAATAGAAATCAAGACACAATGACCCTAAGGGTGCCTGGCTGGCTCTGTTGGGAGAGCATGGTGTTCTTTTTTTTTTTTTTTAATGTTTTATTTATTTTTTATACAGAGAGAGACAGAGCATGAGAGGGGGAGAGGCAGAGAGAGAAGGAGACAGAACCGGAAGCAGGCTCCAGGCTCTGAGCTAGCTGTCAGCACAGAGCCTGACACGGGGCTCAAACCCACTAACTTGAGATCTGACCTGAGCCGAAGCCGGAGACTTAACCGACTGAGCCACCCAGGCGCCCCAAGCATGGTGTTCTTGATGCTCTTGTCTCAGAGCTGTGCATTCGAGCCCCCACACTGGGTGTAGAGGTTACTTACATACACACATATATACATACATACATAAATAAGTAAATAAGCTAACTTTACAAAACCCCACAATGACATCACCTCATATTCATTAGCAAGACACCATGATGATTATTTAGCAATATACACAAGTATCATATCATTATGTAATACACCTGAAACCAATATGATGTTTTTATGTCAATTATATCTTCATTTTTAACAAACGGGTAAGGGTGGGCCATGACAAGTACAGATATCGCTACTTTAAGGAAAGTGGGAGCAGCATTCATCTTATGGACAATGTTGGGAAGCACCTGGGGATTGTACGAGGGAGGGAAGAGGCTAGGTACAAAAATAAGCAGAAGTCATGCCAGGAGTTCCAGATGGAGGAAAGGAGGTCTGGAGAGGGTGAAAAAAAAAAGGCAAAAATTGGGGAAAGTGTGGAACCAAGTCCTTGTATTGAGGAACAGGTCAGATGGAAACTAAGGGCCAAGTGTATAGGAGGTAAAAACCTTCCTAGGGAATCAAGAATCTATGGTGACCTTAATATTTTCTTCTTTGTTCCATTTCTGACTCACCCTAAAGCTCTAGTAATGGTAACTGAGCTGTAAAAGCAGTGTGGATGCAACCAAGTTAAAGAATGAGGAACAATATGCTTTAAAGTAAACCTAAACATGATGAAGAATCCATGCAATCGCCTCCAAAATCCTTAAAAGCACCAAAGTCCTATTCAGAAATCTCCACTCAAGACTTCATCTACCTTATCCTGCTAATTAAACCAGCTTCTTCTCTTCAGGTGCCAGCATGAAAACCTGTATCTTATTCAACTGTATAGTTCATTTCATTTAATTATTAGCACCACAACACTATTTCTCATACCAATACCAATTTTCATAACAAATATACAGCATTTCAGCTGTGTCAAGGGACAAATTGGATTTATGGATGCAGCTATAAAAGTACCCATCATTAGCAAGTTCCTGACGTAAAATGTATTCCACATTCCAAGCAATTGCCTTACAGCCCATCTTTATTTTTATTTATTTTTTTAGGGAGAGAGTGTGAGCAAGGGAGAGGTAAGGGAAAGAGAGAGAGAGTGAGTGAGAGAGGAAGAGAGAGACTGAGAATTTCAAGCAGGTTCCATGCTCAGCATGGAGCCCAACATGGTGCTTGACCCCAGGACCCTGTGATCATGACTTGAGCCAAAACCAAGAGTCAGAGGCTCAATCAGCTGAGCCACCCAGGCACCCTAGAACCCAGCTTTAAAAGTACCACCTATTATTTATTCTTCTGTAGTTTATTTCTCATCAAATAGCCCATAAGCACCTCCAAGTTAGAGAAACTGCCATTTTCATCTCTTAGCTTTCTCCGGTGTTTCCCTGACACTAGGCAAGGCACACAGCTGCCATCTTCTCCAGGGAAGAGAGGACAGAGCTCAGATAAGAATTCAGTTGAATGATAAACTAAACCTGCTGTCTCCATACCAATTCCTTGTACTTTCTCTTCCTTCACACTACACTTCTGAAAAGGATATTCTGTCAGGGCAAGTTCACTTGAATTTTCTGACTCCATTTCCACACCTTCATCTTAGGAAAATGGTAATTAACTGATGTAAAATGTTGAGGACAGTGTCTGGTTCTTTAGTAAAAGTGGTTCATTTTTATTATCTTAAAAAACAGAAGTATATGAATGCATTTAGTAGAGATCATCTTTTGAGATATGATTACGAGATAGTTAGAGCTTATGGTATTATAGATTTTGAGTCAGTAGAAATAGAAGACCTTAATACAGTGGAATTTGGAAATTATAGTTTGTTTGGTGTGATTTATTAAAAAAAACCAAGAAGGGAAAGTTTCAGAGTTTTTATCATCTTGTAAACATAAGAACAAGGTGAGCCACAGACACAGTCGGAGATTAATTAACCAAATGGAGCAGAGAGACTGCTTTCCCATGCTAGTGATATCATATTGAGCAAAAACCACATGCAGAGGAAGTGAAAAGTAAATGGGACAGAGCACCAAGCAGATGGGTTAGGTCCACCTTGGGTGAAGGTTGGAGGGGAAGTAGGGAAGGTGATTATATAATGAACAAAGGCTGGGACCTTGAGGCACACCCTTGGCTATGAACTTTTACTTCTTAACTCCTGCTCATCTGTCAGTGCAATAGACAGGTGTTTGGGACTCCATAAAGACTGAGCTCTCCTACTGGGTCTCAGAATGCAATGGAGGAAGTTGAGTTTGGTAGAATTTTTCTTTGGGGCTGTTGACTGGGCTTCTGAGAATTTTCACAGCTTGAAATTAAGATTAAGATCCTTGCTGTCATCAAAAGCTGGAACCTACCTAGAAAGAGTAGGAGGGGTGAATGAGCACAGGTGAAGCTCTGGAGGATAGTTCATTGTGGAAAATGAAAGGGGACCACACACTGGGAAGTCCGGAAGCTGAGAGCATAGGAGTATTTCATGGCATAACCAGATGGAGATTATTTTTCTCATACAGTTCAAGTTAAGATTTGACTTTAAAATCAAAGGGACATACAGCTTTGTAGAATCAAAATAACAATAGACTGCGTATTAGAAGCCTACTCCTAACCTTGGTTTCAACATTTACTAGTTGGATAACTGTGGCAAAGTCATTTACCTTCTCTGGGTCTCAATTTACTCATCTGGTAATGAGGTGCCAGAAAGGGACTAAAGCTCTCTGGGATCATTTTCTGTTCCAGCATAGGATAACTCACCATAATTTCAGTTTGCTCTTGGGAACTATTTTTTGACTTAGTCGACTAACTGTTAACAGAAAGTGTTCCAAAACTTGTAGAAATCAGTTACCAAAACCACACTTCCAAGAACCACCTAGCTCTACCAGAAATACCCTTTTTTGGAAGAAGTTAAAGGGAAATGGGTACAGACCGATGGAGACACAAAAAAATTATCTAATTCATTTGGTATTCTAGTTTTTATTACTGTACTGGCCACGGTTTTAGCCACTATAAATATAGCAGCCCTCGAGGGGCTTAAATTCCTGTCCCACTAAGTAACTATTCTAAAAGACAACTAGAGGCAGAGAGTAAGGATATTCTTCATTATTTTGACCATTTATTCCATAATCTCATCACCACAACCTTAATGCATCTTACCTATTAGAGATTCGGGGACATAAAGCCCCATATATATCTACTTGACTCTCATCTATTCCCTCTTCAGCAATTTCCAGAATATGTTAGTATTGAAGTCTGGATGGATTCTAGAAGAGACAATTCTGCTAATTAACTAATTATACTTAAAAGTCAATGTTTTTTTGCTGCATGATTAATAAAATAAACTCTTTAGTGTATGTCCCAAAACATCTCTACCATCTGTATCTTGTCACACACCCTATGCTTCAGTCATCACAAATTATGCACTACCTAAACATATGTAGGCTTTTCCTTATTCATTCAGATTTTGAACTTGAGCCTGGCAACATAACTTCTCCTTCAAAGTTCAACCCAAAAGGTATGTCTTTCATAAAGTCTTCTCCAATCTTTTTTCTAACTTATGAATTAAAACCTGTTTCTTACCCTCAAAGCACTCATTATGTCTCTATTCAACACCATTTTTCTCTGTTATTTTATATCCACATGCTCCTCTACATGTGTTTCTCCAAGAATGTTATGCATTGCTGAATTATTTTTAATTTTTTAATGTTTATTTATTTTTTAAAGAGAGAGAGAGAGAGAGAGAGAGAGAGAGAGTGCATGTGCACAAATGAGCACAAGTGGGGGAGAGGCAAAGAGAGAGGGAGATACAGAATCCAAAGCAGACTCCAGGCTCCAGGCTCTAAGCTGTCAGCACAAAGCCTGACACAGTGTTTGAACCCATGAACCATCAGATCATGACCTCAGGAGAAGTCAGATGCTTAACTGACTGAGCCACCCAGTCTGGAATTCTTGACCCACAGAACCTTCTTACATACTAAAATGTTTCCTGTGTATCACTAAGTTTTGTAGTGATTGGTTAACCAACAAATGATAACTGATAGACTAATTTTTCCTTCCTCTTGCTTTGTTTATGGAGCTACTCTGTTTTCTGAACTTTTCCCCTAAACCTTTTTTCTTCTTGAATGTGCTCAAATTATGGAACTAGCCCACACACCAGTCTCTTTCCTTCTCTCATGCTGCTAGGCCTCCTTCACCCAGTTCGCCTACCTTGGGAACTCCATACTTACCATTGGTTCCCACAGTATCCTCTTGTGTTCCCAACTCCCAACCCCTCTAGAGGGAGAATGATTCTTCTGGTGGTCTGGTAAGAAGCTAGTTCTTCTCAATCAGGCCATGGGGACTCTAGAATGGTGGTAAATTCTTATGGTATATAGTAATCCATACACATGAGATACTGCTGGAACCAGAGGAAGTGGTATGTAAATCTTCCAAAATAAGCTGTGGCAACCTCGAGCTCTCCTGAGCAATGTTTTGAGATCTACTATGCAGAAGTGGAAGCAAGGATGTCCCAAGGGAAGGAAACCATGAAAGCAAGACTTAAAGAGAAACATGATGAGACATGATGTCATTTAGGAAATGACAAATAAGGTGGCCGGAGGCATAAAACCACATGACGTAGATAAGTGTTGAAAGTCAAGGCCAGAAAATAACACCTGACTGAGTCATAACAGAGCTTAAATGCCACACTTAGTTGAAACTTCACTGTACAGGTCATGGAGGGCTAGACATCAAATGATTTAATTTGGAAACTTAGCTAAAGAAAAACATTTCAAAATGATTTATTTAATATTACTTCAGAGGGTAGTTTGGAGGAGCATGGGATGGAGCATACAATGAGCAATAAAGTGGCCCTTAGAATGGCAGAGGGAAAAAGATGATGAAGGGGATCAGGTAGGCTGACCTTCCCGGGTTGTGGAAGGAGAGTGTATTTGAGAGAAAGGTAGGTAGTTAGCTGGCAAAATTTGATGAGTAAACATGAGGAGGTAAAAGTGGAGGCAACTTCACTTTTTATTTACTTGAAGGCTATCTCCAAAACTGCCTCAGATTTCTGGCTTGAGCAACTAGGTGTATAATGTACATGAAATAGAAAATGTAGTCACATAAAAATAATGGTATAAAATATGAGACAGAAAATCATCAAAACCCTAGAAGAGAAAGCAGGCAAAAACCTCTTTGACCTTAGTTGCAGCAATTTCATACTTGACACATCTCCAAAGGCAAGAGAATTAAAAACAAAAATGAAATATTGGGACCTCATCAAGATAAAAAGCTTCTGCACTGCAAAGGAAACAATCAACAAAACTAAAAGGCAATCAATGGAATGGGAAAAAATAGTTGCAAATGACATATCAGATAAAGGGTTAGTATCCAAAATCTATAACGAACTCACCAAACTCCACATCTGAAAAACAAATAATCCAGGGAAGAAATAGGCAGAAGATATAAATAGACATTTCCCTAAAGAAGACATCCAGATCGCCAACAGAAACATGAAATGATGCTTGACATCACTCATCATCAAGGAAATACAAATCAAAGCCACACTGAGTGGCTAAAATGAACAAATCTGGAAACTATAGATGCTGGCAAGGATGTGGAGAAATGGGAACCCTCTTGCACCGTTGGTGGGAATGTAAACTGGTGCAGCCACTCTGGAAAGCAGTATGGAGGTCCCTCAAACAAGTAAAAATAGAATTACTCTATGATCTAGGAATAGCACTGCTAGGAATTTACCCAAGGGATAGACCAGTGCTAATGCATAGGGGCACATGTACCTCTATGTTTAGAGCAGCACTTTCAACAATAGCCAAATTATGGAAAGAGCCTAAACGTCCATCAACTGATGAATGGATAAAGATGATATAGTTTATATATACAATGGAATACTAGTTTGCATTGAGAAAGAATAAAATCGTGCCATTTGCAGCAATGTGTATGGAACTGAAGGGTATTATGCTAAGTGAAATAAGCCAAACAAAGACAGATAAATGTTTTCACTTATATGTGTATCTTAAGAAACTTAACAGAAGACCATGGGGAAGGGAAGGGGAAAAATAGTTACAAACAGAGAGGACGGAAGCAAACCATAAGAGACTCTTAAATAGAGAGAACAAACTGAGGGTTGATGGGGGGGGGAGAGAAGGGAAAGTGGGTGATGGGCATTGAGGAGGGTGCTTGTTGGGATGAGCCCTGGGTGTTATATGTAAGTCAATTTGACAATAAATTATATTTTAGAGAAAGAAAACATTTTAAAAATACTGACATAAAATTTGAAATAATGGAGAGGTGGTATGGTAAAATGAAATGAGAGGGAATAAGGGTAAGGAAAGACGACTCTTACCATCTCAGGAAACAATGTACAAGGCAGAAGAGAGTGGAAGCTGGAGTAGAGAAGTTAAAATGGTCACAAACGAGCCAGCAGTCCTCAATCATCTGTCGATCCCCATGCCACTGCAGGGAAGGCACTGATGCGAAATTACCACGATTTAGCTGCATCCATAATTTAACTCTGGAAAGGGTTTTGGTATATTTGAATGCAATTGCTCCAGATGTTCTACAAACTCATTTAAGTCTTTAATCACAGTAATAAAATCACTCTCCAAAAATGTAACTCAGAAGATGAAAACTGCCTCATTTCTGAATTCTTTTTTTAAACCCCTCTCCCAATACATGAAAAGATTAAATAGCATGGCACCCAAAGCCAGGGTAGCAACAGGTCACAGATTCAGGAGGTGAGGCCAAGGGAGGTTGATGACAGGATGTGTATGCACAAAGAGATGCAGGGGTGTTCAGTGGCCCAAAGCCAAGTAGTCATACATGCAGATATCATGAATTAAGTGTTCAGAAACAAGGAGACTACAACAATGATGGCCAATACGATCAGTAAAGAAGCTCAAAATGTGGAAGACTGGGCAGGAAAGAGAAGGTCAGGAGCTCAGAGAGACATTTCTGGAAGTAAGCCGAGTGGCAAGTTCTGAGGGAAGTGGTCTGAAAGCAGACAACCATGCCATGTTAAAAAGACTCTATTAATGATCCCTTGTTTCAAGCAGTAATCTTTTATGTCTGTTCCCCTTCTAAAAAGAGCCAATTCCCAAGTCTAACTGTCTGAGACCTGCAGGCAGAGATATACAAATGGCAGTACCCAGCTGGAGGTAGGAACCTAACAGCCAATGTGTCAGTTTCTGATTCATTAAGTGTGAATTGGACCCAAGTGTTTGCATTTCCAACAAGTTTCCAGATGATGTGATACTGCTCATGGAGAGACCATGCTCTTCATCAACGTTTTTATCCCTAGACATACCCCAGCTCATGTGACAACCTTGTCAAATATTCAGACCTTAATCTACCCGAGAGCTAAAGATCAAGGTGGTCTAGGATAAAACCTCAGATCTGTCTTTTTTTCCTTAAGGCTCTAGATGATTCCAATTATCTAGACAAGGTTGTGGGTACATTGTAGATGTAGACATAAATGATGACAAAATAATGCTTAATTTGGATTCAGCAAAGCAACTTTGTAAAGGGGAGCTAGTGTCTTTCTTTAGGCCCATAGTTTTAAATTCATGAGACATAATGGTTATGTTTAACTAAAGCACTTTACCAACAGTTCCCGTTCAATCAAAGTCCAGTTGACGACAGTAAAGTATTTAGAGAATATCATCAATAATTTATAAGCCATTATTAAAGGGTTCAATTAATCTTTAAGAAACAAAGAAGTAATCCCTAACAATGGAAGGAAGACTGGTTTTTGGTTTTCTCCATCCATGTCGCCAGGACATAGAAGGAAAACAATTCTTCCAAAACAACAATAAAGCAGCCAAGAGGAAAATCCAATAAAGTTGCTGAGAAATGACTGTGCTCTAGGAACAGATGGCTGCTTCATTTCTGAAATTTTATGAAGAATATCAACTGACTGAAACATTGACAAAGATGTTTTTTATTTTTTTATTGTTTTTTATTTATTTTTGAGAGAGAGAGAGAGAGAGAGAGAGAGAGAGAGAGAGCGAGCAAGCAGGGGAGTGTCAGAGAGAGAGGGAGACACAGAATCTGAAGACAGGCTCCAAGCTCTGAGCTAGCTGTCAGCACAGAGCCTGACACAGGGCTCAAACCCACGAACATTGAGATCATGGCCTGAGCTGAAGCCAGACGCTCAACCGACTGAGCCACCCAGGCACCCCTGACAAAGATTTTTTTTAAAAATAGTTTATTGTCAAATTGGTTCCCATACAACACCCAGTGCTCTTCCCCTTAAGTGCCCTCCACCATCACCACCACCTCTTTTCC
>NC_043713.1:52804776-52842387 GCF_006229205.1 Suricata suricatta
ATTTTTTTTTTAAATAGTTTATTGTCAAATTGGTTCCCATACAACACCCAGTGCTCTTCCCCTTAAGTGCCCTCCACCATCACCACCACCTCTTTTCCTCCCTCCCCCTTCCCCTTCAACCCTCAATTCATTTTCAGTATTCAATAGTCTCTCAAGTTTTGCATCTCTCTCTCTCCCCAACTCTCTTTCCCTCTTCCCCTCCCCCTGGTCCTCCATTAGGTTTCTCCTGTTTTCCTGTTAGACCTATAAGTGCAAACATATGGTTTCTGTCCTTCCCTGCCTGACTTATTTCACTTAGCGTGACACCCTCAAGGTCCATCCAGTTTCCTACAAATGGCCAGATTTCATTCTTTCTCATTGCCATGTAGTACTCTATTGCGTATACTCCAGATGTGTACCACATCTTCTTGATCCATTCATCAGGTGATGGACATGTAGGCTTTTTGCATGTTTTGGCTATTGTTGACATTGCTGCTATAAACATTGGGGTACATGTGCTCCTATGCATCAGTATTTTTGTATCTCTTGGGTAAATCCCTAGCAGTGCTGTTGCTGGGTCATAGGGGAGGTCTATGGATAGTGTTTTTGAGAAACCTCCATACTGTTTTCCAGAGCGGCTGCACCAGTTTACATTCCCACCAACAGTGTAGGAGGGTGCCCGTCTCTCCACACCCTCGCCAGCATCTATAGTCTCTTGATTTGTTCATTTTTTTAATGCAACTTTAGAGAGAGAGAAAATAATCAATTCTCTTAGAACATACAAGCTAGGTGAGATGCTAGAAAAACAGCTCAAGAGCTTCCTTTGGAAGAGTTACATATCACCCCTCTGGGTTCTCCCAGTATCTCTATGTACTTATTACAACAAATTGCCAAATTTTGTTTATATACTGGTCTCTCCAGGAGGTGGTACTTTTACACTCCAGGACCAAACATAGTACATGGCAAATAATGCATCACTAAATGTTTTTGAAATACTAGGCTGATGCTATCATCTAATAGGTCCCTCATTTACTTTAATTCCCTAGAAAATCATTCTGGCTGTCAGGTGCTCATCAACTTTATTTATTCATTTTTATTAGTATATACATAATTGTAATGACTTTAAGGCTGAGTCCACCTGATGGATTAAAAAGTGGTTCCAGAAATTATGAATAATAATGTATATTTTTCTGTGTGAATTATACAAAGTGTAAGACATAGAAAATTTCTACAAATCCTTCTTGGACACTTTATTTCCAAGATTTTTAACCCATGCAACTGTTTAAAATCTCTCATGTTCCTTACTAGTGTTCACTTACTCCCCAACACCATCCCTTACTTATACCCCAACACCACTCCCTTACTTACCTCCCAGCATGACTCCATTACTTACCCCCAACATCACTCCTTACCCCCCAACACCATCCCAGTGCTTACCCCCATGCCACCCCATGACTTACCTGCAATATCACTCCATTACTTACTCCCAAAACCATCCCATTACTTAATCCCTAGATTACTCCTTATACCCAACACTATCACATTACTTTAAAAACTCATTACTTTAATAAACATTACTCCTTATTCCATAATGCCATCATCTTTATTACTTACCCCCTAACAACACCCCATTACTTGCCCTTAGTACCATCCCATTACTTAACCCCAACACCACCTCCCAAAACACCACTCCACTACTTACCCCCTATCACCACCCCACTATTTACTCAACACTATCTCCATTACTTAACCCCCAACACCACTGCATTTTCCTTATTCTCCCATGTTCCCATCATCACATTTATCAGTCTCCCTGTCCAATAATATATCCCTCGGCACTGCCCCCACAAATACAGTTCATCTTCAACTTCTTTTGTTACACTTACTACCTACCTAGTTTATATAAAACATACTCGACTTCCTCCACATGCTTCTTCATGTTCAGATTTTAACTGTTCATCATTATAATCACATGATTTATAGTCATTTGACTTCAGTGTGTATTTCATGTCACTGAAACCTCTGTGGAACACCAGGCTCATCTGAAATAATAGTACACAGAATATTAGTCCTATCGGTTGACACAAGGGTAAACAGAACTGGAGAGAGGTGCATATTACATGCCACAGAACACATTGTTGGCAAAGTAATGGTAGGAAGAGAAGCAGCTTCCTGTGAATTGCCTTCAAAGGCTCAATAAAGACTAAAGCACTTCCTTCCCAACTCTGATGTTCCTTTGCAGCCCTGATCCCCATCTCTGAGAAACTCTCCCTCCCTAATACTCACTTGCAGAATTAGTGACCCCGTTCAGACTTAGCCCAGCATCCTGTAACACCTCATCACCCTACTAACCTCAGTGGATTGAATCCTACCCTTTCTTTCTTTCTCATTAGCCTGTGAGTTCACTGAAATAGGGATGATGCTATTTCTAAAGATTATTTCCAAACACTTATTAGAAGTTGACATAATTGTAGGATTCAGACTTAAAACCACAATTTTAAACTCAACTTCCTCAACTAATAATGACTTAAACTTCATGTTCAAACGTGTCTTGCTATTATAAGCAAGAAATTTAAATTATTGAGAACTTTGTTACCTCCTATTAATTCTCTGGAAAAACATTTATTAAGAACCAATATTTGACAAATCTTTATTGAAAAACTCTATGCTAGGATGCTCAGAGAGAGAATAATGGGGACAGATTGAAGCATTTTCCAAATGGTGATCCAGAATGGCATTAGTGGGGATACCTGGGTGCCTCAGTCAACTAAGCATCTGACTTTGGCTCAAGTCATGATCTCATGGTTTGTGAGTTGAAGTCCCACATCAGGCTTGTTTATGTCAGCACAGAGCCCACTTCAGGTCCTCTGTCCCTCTGTCTCTGCCCCTACCCTGCTTGTGTTTTCTCAAAAATAAATAAAACATTAAAAAAAAGAAGAATGGCATTAATGAGGGGGGAAAACAGCAGACATGTGAAAGGAGTCCAGAGGAGAGACAAGGCAAAATTCCAGGTGGATTGAACAAAATAGCTTAGAAAATATTTGTTATTCATAAACTTTTACCTGAACATATGTAACTGTATGATGTGAACTTCCCAATTTCAATTTCAGAATTTTTAATAAACTATTTTAGCCTCTGTATACTCCATACATATGTATGCAAATTAAGTTTAAGAACATAACTAATAAAAATTGAATTTGAATTTTCAGTGTAGGACCCCTATAGATTGAAAAATAGCCAAGCCTTTGGCCATTTACTTTCTGTCTTCAACAAATTAATGCCTTACTATTAGTACATTATGGTAACTAGTACCTGTCTAGAACTTTCACTACATTTATGTGCTAGGTCAATTAAGACATTCGAATTCATCTGGGGTCAGAAATGTAAATTCTGAAGGAAAAAGCATTAGAGATAATCTATATGGAAATACGGGAAGAAGGATTTAAGATACTCCATTTATACAATGCTTCATAAGTTGCATTCAGTGTTATGTATACCTTTATTCATTTCCTCTCGTTATCTGCTGGCAGATCTACTTATACAGATATAGTTTATCTGAGGCAGAGATACAATCTTACACAGCCAAATTACTAATTCCTTAAAAACGTACAGTTAAAGAAAAAAGCTAAAGGAGCATTCTACTGCTCTATAAGTCAGTCGAATCACCTTGTTCTCGAGTCAAGGATACAACAATGTTGATTTACCAATGTGTGTTTAAACAGTTGGAAGTTTTTTAATTCCATCCTGCTGGATTGCAAAGCATCCCAAGAAGTGAGAAGCAAGAAGCTCTTCCTTTCAAGGCTATCTTAGGAGGATGATCTGACATCTTTGTTTCCCCTCTCCGCTGAAGTCCTGATCTGAACCTTGTTAACAGATGTGGCAGGTTGGTTCATTGTGTTCTCTAAATTGTGCTCCTGATTGAAGACCTCATCTGTGTTTGTGCTTCTTTGTCTTTGAAGAATGTTCTCATTTATCCTTTCAAATAGATTACTCAATGGGAAACAGCTCAAGCTTCTCTTGCAGCCAACAGACCCTTTCCTGGAAAGAAGAGACTGATTTTCTTCAGAGCGAGCAGATGGTCACACCCCTAGAAGGTCCCACTGAGACTCACCTCTGTCACACAAAATTTCTCTGACAAGCAGCAAAAGCCAGGTAGAAAGCAAATGTCAAGCCAGATACAGCCTACTTATGCACTTGGTTCATATGCCATCAAAATGCCTGCATCCTGAATGAACCCATTGAAGCAGGTACTAGTAAAAATCAAGGGAAAACTCAACAAAACAAAACAAAAGGACCCACTGAGATTCTTTACTATGATGGACATTATAGAACAAAAGTAGTTTTGCCTTCAAACTAGAAGGTCGTGATTTCAACAGAAGTCATTCTATTTCTTTTGTGTTCTCCAAGTATGAGATATAGGGAAACAGGAGGTAGACATTAAAGAAAAGTAAGCAAAGTGTTACTTCCAGAAATTTCCAAGTAACTATCACTTTCTTGGGTCAGCTGGACTTTAAATTCAACGATTTAAATCAAGAGGACATTATAACTTGCAGGCAACTGGAGTTACACTTCTGAGAGTTATGAGTTTCTCACATTACAGCTTATCTAATTTCCATTTCACTCTGCATCTCTTGGATGCCAACCAAGTGTCAGGCACTGGGTTAGGCACCAGGGGAGTACAGAACCTAGTGCTAACAGACCTCAGTCCAATGACCAGCTCTATCCGAGGAAGTTCTGTGGCCTAAGAATATATTCTATAAAGCATATCACTGTCTACAGAGGGCTGGCATCATGTGCTTAGTATGCAGGAAGCCTTCAGTAAGACATACAATCACCATTATTATTCTAGCAGTATTACTGCAGGAAGATAAGTTTACAAGAAACATGCTTTGTGTTATAATTCGTAGTATGGTAAAAAACACAACTAGCTATGATGCATTATGGTAGATACCATTTCTGAGGAGCAGAGAGACAGCTGTTAAAACAGAGAGGAGGAAAGAATGACAAGACTGTGAAAGTAATCCCACACCTCACCTGAGTCTTTGTCAAATCCTAACATTTCAAGTGAAGGTCTGAATTAAAAACAAAAACAAACAGGAAAAACAAAAACAAAAACCCACCTTATTTTGTTCTAGACCAGAAATCTATCAAAGAATAGTACTTCAATGATCCCTTTCATCAGACCCAACTTTTTATAGCTCTTAATCCTAATACTGTCAGAGAAGTATTCATTATGTTTACTGTTTGCTGTCTGTCTCCTCCTGCTTGACTGTAAATCCCTTGAGGGCAGGCGTCTTTTATCCTTGTTCAGGACTGGATTTAAAGCACCTAGAATAATGCCTGGCATATACTAATTTTTCAATAAATTGTTGTTGATTAAATGAGTAAATGAATGAATCGGTAATTCCCATCATCCACTAGTGGGCATCTTCAGACTCTGAAATGCATATGAGTGAAGTAAGCCAGGCAGAGAAGGACAGAAACCATATGTTTGCACTCATAGGTCTAGCAGGAAAACAAGAGAGACCTAATGGAGAACCAGGGGGAACGGAGGAGGGAGAGAGAGTTGGGGAGAGAGAGGGATGCAGAACTTGAGAGACTATTGAAAGCTGAGAATGAACTGAGGGTTGGGGGGGAGGGGGGGAAGACAGGTGGTGGTGATGGAGGAGGGCACTTGAGGGGAAGAGCACTGGGTGTTGTATGGAAAACAATTTGACAAAATATTATGAAAAAAAAAGAAAATATAGGGAAATAAACTAGATGAGTTCAAGTGGAAAAAAAAAAAAGAATCTGAAATGCATAGAAAAAAGGTCTAGCAAAAATGACCTAAGTACAAGGAAATACAGTTCTACCTATCACTCTTAACCTACAACATCTGACTTAGAAATAACATATATTTCTTGCTCCATACTAGACTTTTCTTCCTTTATTCAAATTTAAGTAGAGAAATAGCTTATATAAATGTAGACCTTTAACAATTATTAGTGCTAATGAGTATGAACTTTTGGTTCCCTCATCCCCTCACTGGATTCTGATCCTGGATCAATGAAAATCATATCTCTGTGAGTATTCCTGGGAGTATCGCCCAGGGTCTGACCACCAGCAGAAGCAGAGAGCTCCTAACTCCATGGTAAAAGGAGTAATGTGTGTTCCCGGTCAAAATTTAGAATTCCTTTTTTTCACAGATATAGAGTCCTGAATTTTTGATAGATATGGCATTCATTAGAGTAATACTGCTCATAGAAAATGGGTTTAACTACTCTAGAAATTTAATTTTAGAAATCAGCCACCACTAGATAGCACAATCTCTCTGGGATAATCCTGTTTGATGTCCAAAAATATTCATCTTATAAGCACAACTTTGGAACACATCTTATCTGTAAATTAGTATTGTCAACATTTAACTTACATTTAATGTGACTTTATCATCTCTCTACAGAGCATTTCAAGCCACTTTCTGTGTGCCAACATTTCTACACAAAAGGAATTCCTGAAAGAATTCCTTGAGAAAAGGTATTTTCCTTGAGAAAAGGTATTTTGTTTGATGTTCTACGGGGTTTTAAACCTCAATCACAGGATAAGAAATACTGCCTTACTGTAATAGATTAAAATTTTTCAACCCAAATAATTTAGATACAATTGTCCAGAAACACGTTTTTAATGAAAAACAAAACAGGATTTCCCCACCTGACCAATCATTAAATGTTCTCATTATTATTTGTACTGGTTTTCATTTGCTGCACCTTCTCTAGGAGAAACTGTGGGCTAAACACATGCTGACAGGGAGGCAAAAGATACACCTGCAGAGCATGGGAGGTGGGCCCAATCAGAACACACATGCGCTCCACCCGCCAGTGTACGACTAGGCGGCACGCACCATGACCTTTCAGAGATGCTCCTCTGTAAGGATCAAGAAAAGCTTCCTTTTTCTGGGCTAACCTTTGGATTGTTTCCCTGTCCTCTCCTGTCCTAGTCAACAGGTACTCTGGCCAGAGTAAAATAAAATTCACATTTTGAATGTTGTTTGAAATGCACTGAATTATTTCATGACTGAATTGTCACACACTTCATCCCCCTTGGGAAGAAAGACATCACTGATGTTTTTGGTAATCTCACATCATCAGACAAGGCTGGGCTATAAGGGCTGGGGGCTTCGTTCCCTACAGATATTACTTAGCGTCTGGAGCATACAGGCGACACTGGAAGTGTCTCCTACAAGATCACAAAGTCCAGTGGGTGCTCAATTACTCAATAAATGCCAGCTATTGCTCAACTTGCTCAGCAAATTGCTATCACTGGCATCAGATAATAAAAGAAAATGAAATAAGTTCTAGGAATTTTCTATAAGAGAAGAAGTATTTCATGAATACACAGTTCGGTTTTGTTTTTTAATTCTTGGTGCTACTTTGATGTTAAAAGACTGGTTGGCGGATTAGCTCTTAAAGATAAAATATATCATTAATAACCACATGTATTAAGTGTTCCCCATGCATCCACCATTGAACTAGATACTTTACGCAGGTTGCTTCATGGAATCCTTTCAAAAACTCCAAAATGTAAATTTAATTATCCTTATTTCTCAGATCAGAAAACTGGGCTCAGAATAATTAACTTGCTCAAAGTCATCTAGCTAGTTAGATGTCTCAGGATAGTAGAATCAGGACTGGGGTTGGGGGAACAGTCCTATCCGGAACACACAAACAGCTGCTAGCATCATGAAGCTACTGATCACCTTCCAGCAATAATTCCCTAGTCAACACCTCAAATTTTGTCATTTCCTAAAACGGAATTTTGGGTTTTTTAATGTTTACTAATTTTTGAGAGACAGAGCAAAAGCTGGGGGAGGGGCAGGAAGAGAGGGAGACGGAATCTGAAGCAGGCTCCAGGCTCTGAGCTGTCAGCACAGAGCCTGACATGGGGCTCAAACCCATGAACTGTCAGATCATGACCTGAGCCAAAGTCAGACCACAACCAGCTGAGCCACTCAGGCACCCCCTCAACCAATCTTAGTTTTTAATGTTTTCCAAGTTGCCCACAGGACATGTCCAATATTTGTCTTAAAAAGCAACACAAACAGGGGTGCATGGGTGGCTAGTTGGTTGAGCTTTCGATTTTTGATTTTGGCTCAGCTCATGATCCCAGGGTTGTGGGATCGAACCCCTCCCATGTTTACCATGAAGCCTGCTTGGGATTCTCTCCCTCTCTTCTCTTTTCTTCTGTCCCTCTCCCCTGCTCACAGGCTCTCTATCTCTAAACATCACACACACACACACACACACACACACACACACACACAGATACACACACACACACACACACACACACGAGCTCAATTGACTCACTAAGAATGAGCTCCCTATGCCAAATACTTATATGTCTGGCAATTCACTAATCCCAGTGTCCTCACCCTCTACGTTTCCACTCACCCAATGTCATCTTCAGTAACTTTACCAATCATCAAGAAAGCAGCCATAACCCATTGAAAACTCACTCTTCTGGCTCTTGCTTTTGGGCTTTAGAGAGATTCAAAAACACCTAAGAAAACACATCCCTTAAAGGATCTTAAAATCTAGGAGTATTCACACAAAAAGTTTAAAATGTAAATCATAGAGTAAATGATCCAGAAAAATGCAACTCGAATTCAGAATCGAGTTTACCCTGGGCTTCATGTGGGGTGCCTGGGTGACTCAGTCAGTTAAGCAAATGACTATTTTGTCTTGGGTCATGATCTCAAACTCAGGGGGGACTGCTTGGGATTCTCTCTCTCTTCCAGTATCTCTGTGCCCCCTCCCCTCTCAAAATAAATAAATACGTTCACATAAAGTACAATAAAATAATAAAATACTTCATATGAGAGGTGGTATTTGACCTTTCAGGAGAGAGGGCTTTGAAACAATCATCTTAAAAGAAATCCCTGCCTGTGGCAAAATATTCAAACTATCTTGAAGGACATGAAAGGGGAAAAATTCCTTGACTTTCCTTGTCCGAGCCCTAGGAGAATCTGTAAGCAATTCGTCAAGTAGACAGAATTTAAAATACATGGAAAGAAACAAAGAGGAGAGAGTAGCCAGAATGGCACAGTCCTGACGAGTAGGGGTGGTTATGGCAGAGAGGAGGTTCCATGTAACAGGTTGATGATGAAACGGAGCTCAGCAATGAAGGGAGCCCACTGTGTCTCTGGCATTCATTCCACCCAGGTGTCTGACAGCCAAGTGTGGTCCTGGTTTGTGCTCAGATCTAAGAGATTCAGGCAAGCGCAAAGGGATGTGGCTACTGTCCTCACTGGTCTCAAGGACAAAGTCTGAGGAGTCTCACAATGACTTGGACAGTTCATTAAAAAGTAAATCCTGATCCAAGTGTAATCAGGAGACCCTGCAGACAAGAAGTGCCATTAGGAGACTTCTGTGCATTCCATGCATAAAACAATGAAGACCAAAGGCAAGCAGCATCAGCAGAATTCACACAACTAATTCAAACTTTCATTCCATGAGGAAGATATTAAGACCAAAAGAAGGCATGTGTCTTGCCCAAATTTGGAATATAATGAAAGGCTTTATAAAATAATTATTGATAAGAAAGTCTTAAAGAACTAAATGTGAAAATAAAACCTTAACAGTTTATAAGATATGAAAGGATAATGTCTATATCACTTTGGAATCAGAAAAGGTATCTTTTTTTTTTGAAAGAGAGAGAGACAGAGTATGTGTGGAGGAAAGGCAGAAAGAAAGGGAGATGCAGACTCCATGAGCAGGTTCCCGGCTCTGAGCTATCAGCACAGAGCCCCATATGGGGCCTGAACCCATGAACCACAAGATCATGACCTGAGCCAAAGTTGGACACTTAATCCACTGAGCCACCCAGGCACCTGGAAAAAATTTCTTAAACAAGTTATTTTAGCTATACCATAAAGCCTAAAAAATGCATAGATTTTAAATTTTAAAAAGATTATTTTGGGAGAACCTGAGTGGCTCAGTCGGTTAAGTGTCCAACTCTTGATTTCAGCTCAGGTCATGATCTCACAGTTTGTGAGATCAAGCCCCACATCGGGCTCCATACTGACAGCATAGAGCCTTCTTGGGATTCTCTCTGTCTCTCTGTCTCTCTGTCTCTCTCTCTCTCTCTCTCTCTCTCAAAATAAGTAAATAAACAATTAAAAATAAATACAAATAGATAAGAAATAAAAAGATAATTTTCAATGGCCAACAAGTAGATGAAAAGATGCTCAACCTGACTTATCAGGGAAATGCAAATCAAAACCACAGTGAGATATCACTTCACACTTGTCCAAATGGCTAAAATCAAGAAGACCAGAAACAATATGTGTTGGCAAGAATGTGGAGAAAAAGGAACCCCCATGCACGGTTGGTGGGAATACAAACTGGTGCAGCTATTGTGAAAACCAGTATGGAGATTCCTTTAAAGATTAAGTATAGAATTACTGCATGATCCAGCAATTGCACTACTGGGTATTTATCCAAAGAATACAAAAACACTAATTTGAAAGGCTATCTGCACCCCTATGTTTATTGCAGCATTATTTACAATAGCCAAGATATGGAAGCGAGCCAAACATCCATTCACAGATAATGGATAAAGATGTGGTATACATACACAGTAAAATGTTGGCCATAAAAAAGAATTAAACGTTGTCATTTGCAACAACATAGATGGATCTAGAGAGTATAATGTTAAGTGAAATAAGTCAGTAAGAGAAAGACAAATATATGGTTTCACTCATATGGGAATTTAAGAAACAAAACAAAGAAACAAAGAACAAAAGACCAATAAATCAGACTCTTAAATATACAGAACTGGTGATTGCGGGGGCGCGGGGGTTAAATAGGCAAAGGGAAGTTAGAGTACACTTACAATGATGAGGATAAGTAATGTATAGAATTGTTGAATCACTATATTGTACATGTTAAATTAATCACTCAAAGACATCATAAAAATGAAAAGACAAGCCACCAATTGGGAGTAGTTGGTTGAAATGCAGATTACAGAAAAAACTCTGATATTCAGAATATGCAAATAACTCTTACAAATCAGTAACTTCGTTTTTAAAGCTGTGGGAAAATGGACAACATGTATGAGTAAGCATTCCAAAGAGACCTGAATGGTAATCAAGAGAGGAAAGAAATGGTCAACATTACTAGCAGTTAATCAGGGAGCAACACATTTAAAGTACAAGGAGCTGTCATTTCACATTCATAATACTGGCAAAAAATAAAATGGATCACCAAGTACTGGCAAAGATATGGGGGGAAGGGGGCTCTTCTAGATTCCCAGTGGGAATATAAAGAAGTAAAATACTTTTTGGTAATTCAGCATTATCCACTAAATGTGAAGGCACAAATCCCAGCCTTCTATAATTCCACTCCTACGGAGATGCGCTAAGAGAAGTCCCCTCTGTTAGCACAAGACAAGTGTATACATGAATGTTCACGGCAGCCTTGTTGGAAAGTACCCTAACTGTCTACTGAGAGAAGATTGATACATTAATCATGATATATTATTTGATGGAATACCATATTGCAAGAGAAATGACTAAATAGGATCTATGTATATCCACAAAATACTAATCAATTAAAGAAAGGTGAAAAAGACTACAGAGCAATTTACTATTTATATGGCTTACAAACAGCAAAACAAGACTATATTGCTTAAGTACACACATACACAGCAAAGCATAAGGAAATAAATGGGAATGATAAACACAAAATTCAGTACGGGCATACATCATTTTACTGCACTTTATTGCATTTTTTTTAAACAAATTGAAGGTCTGTGGCAACCCTGCATTATGCAAGTACATTGGCACCATTTTTTCAAACGGCATTTGCTTACTTCATGTCTCTGTGTCACATTTTGGTAATCCTCGCCATATTTCAAATTTTTTATTATTATTATATTTGTTACGATGATCAGTCAACTCTGCCATTACTTTGTAATTGGTCCGGGGCACCATGAACCATACACGTATAAGATGATGAACTTAATCTATCCATGTCATGTGTGTTCTGTCTCCTCTACCGACCAGCCAGACCCTTTCTCCTTGGGCTTCCCTATTCCCTGAGACACAACAATATTGAAATTAGAAAAGTTAATAGCCTTACAATGACCTCTAAGCTTTCAAGTGAAAGGAAGTAGTCAATCAATGTGGCAAACCTCACTGTCTTCTTTTTCTTTAAAAAAAATTTAATGTTTATTTATTTTTGAAAGAGAGAGGAGGGAGGGGCAGAGAGAGAAGGAAACAGAGGATCTCAAGCAGGCTCTGTGCTATCACCATGGATGTGGGGCTCGAACCCAAGAACCACATGATAGAACTATAGAGACAACTATGAGAGTACCACTGAGGGGAGATATACTTGGAGAAAGAGTACTCTGGGAGTATCAACAGTATGTGTCATGACTTATTTCATCACATGGAGGGGGGTGAATACATAGGTGTTTATTTCAATATTTATTTAGTTTTTTGGTGTCACTAAAATATTTCACAGTAATTTGTAATTAATAATAAAGAACTGAAAAATAGTTTGCAACACGGGTATAGGGTAAAAGAGAAAGAAAGGAGTCAAATATTACTTAGAATTTGTTCCAAAATACTTCTCATGTCTTCTTTTCTCCCACGGTTACTTCCATAGACCTGGTTCCCTTCATTTATGTCCCAATTAATGCAACAGCATTAATTTCTCTTTGTGCTAATCTGGTGATAGACAGACCTACTTCCATCAGTTTAAGAGGCCACTTCTCTGCATCACTGTCTATTCCAAATCCTTCCAGGTTCCTATCAACTCTAAGCATTCTCCATCCTTCTCAACCAAATTCATCTCCAGATCTAATTCAAATGCACCAGTGGAGCCAGAGCAGAGAACCGTCTCCTTGAACCAGAAATATACCAAGTTGGTTTGCATTTCCATATCTTTGTAAGTATTTTTGCCTTATCTGAAAAGTCATCCCTTCCATTTAACTCTAACCCAACTGGGAAAGCCCAGTTTAAGATCCTCCTCTTTAGGGAACATCTCACAATGATCCCATCCTTTGTTGAGCTTTGTCATTCCATAAAAGCCCAGGGTCAGTATGACTGGTCTCACGTATTTGAGCCCTTAGTTTGATTTTATAACATGTTCTTACTAAGTATTTTCTACATTTTAATCTTATTCTTTGGATTAGGTTTTAAGAAACTCAAGGATTTGAACAATGTTTCCACTTCTGTATTCTGCACACTAATGACTACACAAGAGATTCTAATTTGGTTTGTCTGTTTGCCCTTACTTGGAGATCATATACATGCCGATATCTACATCAACCATCTATATCCCTTAGGACTCTTATCAAAGCAAGATAATTTAACACATCAACAAAAGAAAAGCAAATCTGGAGAAATTATTACACATTATAGTTTATAATAACATGAGCCATGTCCATGTTGAGTTTTACTTCTCCTCATTTAAGGCTGAACAGTGGATCCAGCATCAAAAGCAGGGTTCCATGTGGCATATTAAGCATATCCAAGTGGGTGGCCCAACAACCACATCATTCAAGTATCTCAGAAGCACAGAGTGGGATAGAATATACTACATGCCTGGCTGCAAAGTAGCATTAAAAAAATCATGGAACTACTCAGAAAGCTGTGATTCCATATAATTATATGTGGCAGATTCCAACATCACCTCTGAATGAGAGCCACCCACACAGGTTCGAATTACATATACAGAAATCAGCCTCAAGCAAGAAAGTCTGTTGTATCCACTTCTCTCCTTCCCCCTAGATTGTTCTCTCATCCTTGTGATCTGATTCCCTCTTTCAATGTCCATTGAACATCTGTATCCCTTCCATATGCAGCTCCTATACTCACCATTGTCTCTGAGCTTATGGTCTCATAGAGGTAGACAGGCACATGAACAGACAATGAAATACAAAACTAAGAAACAAATATGTATCAGATTCCACAGAGACATAGTTGAGTGCTTGATTCTTTGGGGATTTGGGGTGGCCAGTGAGAGAGGAGTTAGGAGTTTGGGGAGGGGAGCACTCAGAACACCAGCAGATGGAATGGTTAAGCTATTCATATGTTTATTTTGAGTAAGAAAGGGGAGGAAGTAAAGAGGATGGGGGGTTTTGTTTCTGTTTTATTTGTTTTGTTTTTTAATCCTTGTCTTACTTCAGAACCTCCCTCTGTTTTCCAGCAGACTGTAGTTTTCCTGGTTGGGAAATGCAGTACCAACCAACCTGGTACAGGTTGGCCACTCTGGGATCAGGCCTGTGTTTTCCAGGTATTATCAGAGTAGAGAATGCAAAATTTAATAAGGCAGGAGGCTTGTAAAAGCCACATGATATTACCCTCAGAGTTACGGTCCTTACACAGTTAGAATACAGATTTGCATTCCCTCCCTTGTTTATTAATTCATTCACTTCCCTGGTGTTCACTGACCACTTGCTAAGTGCCAGGGACTGTGCTAGGCACTGGTGACATTGGTGAAAAGCTATATTTAGTTCTTGATCTCAAGGAATGCACAGTTCAGTGGGGAACACAGGTCATTGGATAATCATAAAAGTCAAAGCATCGTTATTTACTGTAAAAGGATCATGAAAAAAGTATAAAGCACTCAAACTGCATTCAACAGGAGAGCCTCAGTGACTAAATTAAATGTTCCGCTAGGTCTAGGAAAGAGGAAATAATATGAGAAACTGTTCCAGGGAGAGCAGACATCTCATCCTGCTTCGCAGAAGCTATAGAACCAAGTGAGTCTCTAAATGGCCTAGAATAAACTCCCAAATATGTTACTGATTCAAGATCCTGTCCCTACCCACAGCCACCCCACTCCCACCTCCCCGCCCCTTGGGCTCTAATGGAAAAGAGCATCCCTGTTTGAAAGAATGAAAAGGTTACTTTGCCTGGGTTAATGTCTGGGAAAGGAGCTTCTAAGGGAGTGACTACGCCTTGCCTTTTTACTAGAGTAGTATGATGAATGGTATCATGGAAGAGGTGTTTGCAAAGTCTGAGACATGATCAAAATGCCATTTGCCTCTGAAACTGCAGCATGTGTTTTGTAAAGAAATCTCAGTGTGATGTAGCAGGGAAATTTTTAATCCAGAAATAGACTTCCTTCTGACTTTCCACTGAAATTGAAACTAAGGAAGAAACGGTCTCCAGAAAAAGGGTATATGTAATCTTGAGGTCAGAGCAAGGGTTAATGGCAGTTGTCCTATAATATACTAATAAACGTTCTCCAGTAGTAGAATGAAAAGGGAAGTTACTCTAGCAGATGTTTTCAAATTAGCCAAAACCGTGTCACAGAGCAAAGCAGCAGAGCTGGAAGCACGCCCAGAGAGAGAGACCTCCCCACAAGCTGCCTGAAGGAGCCATTTAAATGTCTCTGAGTCTTCCCTGTGCAGACTGGGAGGGTGCAGACTAGGACACACGAGCTGGGGAGGGAACCAGCCCCACCAGAAACCCTCATCTCCTAATTGCTTATCCAGGGCTTCGATTAGCCCCTCCTCTGCTGAATACTAAGAAAATCTGGCAGGACTGGGCAGTTCATACACTGCCAAACTACACTCTTCATGCTGGCTTTTGTGTTGCTGCTTACAAATCCAACAAAAAAAAATGTTGAGAGAAGATCTAGAAATGGTCAATGACAACGGGTGAGCAAACTCTGATAAGTGCATATAAAAATGAATAGTTTAGCTGGGCAAACTCCACGGGGAAGGTGGGTTTGCATCTTCACAGCAGATGCAGAGCACTGATACATCATTGCCAACACCCCCAAGTGGGGCAATCATATCCCAGTTTAACTGATTCTCATTTAGCCAAGAAAAGGTCCAGGAATCTAGGCCAAAGATCTATGGCTCTATGTCCAGAGGGCCTCCGGTGCATGAGCTGGTCTTCTGAAGTGGCACAGCACTCCTTACCTGCAACTCATTAAATCCTAGGGAAAGGAGAAAACAATAAACACCAACCTTTAAGTCTACAAAGGAAGAGAATAACTCTAGTCTCTTACCAGTACACCAGCTGTCTGGCCCCTGCCATTCACTAGAATGAAGAATATAAAATTGATCTCATATGCAATAGCAACCTCATGTGTGTGTGTGTGTGTGTGTGTGTGTGTGTGTGTGTGTGTAATAAATGTACATAAGTGCTTTAATACTTCATGTATTAATGGTATATAATACATTAATAATTAATTTTCTATTAAAACTATTTTGCATAAAACAAATATGTGTTAGAAGAAAAGGAACTGGTATCTGGTATCTCATCCAATAAGTTATCAGTGGATATTTAATAAATGGAAACAAATGACTGAGACCTGTTCTAAATCCTCCTCTGTGTCCTCTGTGGTAGTAGAAGGACGGTCTCTCTAATTCCTGAAAGACCACACATCTAGAGAAAGTCACCTTCATTGGGCAGTAAGAGAAATCAACCTACAAATTCCCCAGGATTTAAAAAGGAGGTAGGGAGGGGAACCTGGGTAGCTCAGTGGCCTCTGACTTATGCTCAGGTTATGATCAAGGTTCCGGAGTTGGAGCCTCACATTGGGCTCTGTGCTGACAGCTTGGAGCCTGGAGTCTGCTTCAGATTCTGTGTTTCCCTCTCTTTCTCCTCTTCTCTCTCCCCTCAAAAAACAAACAAACAAACATTAAAAAATAAACATAAAAAGGAGGCATTGAGAAAGTCATTCAGGGCAGGTGGGGGTAGTGAAATGATTCTTTTCTTTGAAAATGGAGAATTACAAGTCTTTAGGATCGTCTGGAAATAAAAGACAGCACATGACACAGGGTGCTTTTGAAACTCCAAGCATATTGGCAGCACAAAAATTTTTAGAATGCTTGAAAAGGGCATTCTTGTGATTGTGTTTCTGTCTTTTGTATCTGTATTTCTTTAAAATAAAAACATGGGGTGCCTGGGTGGCTCAGCAGGTTAAGCATCCGGCTTCGGCTCAGGTCATGATCTCCTGGTTAGTGGGTTCGAGCTCCACATTGGGCTCTGTGCTGACCGCTAGCTCAGAGCCTGGAGCCTGTTTTTTTGGATTCTGTGTCTCCCTCTCTCTCTCTCTGACCCTCCCCTGCTCACACTGTCTCTCTCTGTCTCTCAAAAATAAAAAAAATAAAAATAAAAAATAAAATAAAACGTCTTAACCAAACAACATACCACGTATGTAAGACATAGATGAGAGAGGTGGGGGGTCGGAGAGTGTTAAGATTTCTGAAAAGTCCCGGTAGCCTTTCAGCTTTAGTGGTGCTGCTCTTTTAGCAGGGGGAAAATAATTACAAGGAAAAAGAGAAAAGAAACAAAAGGACTTACAACAGCATTGTTTCCTTAAATTAAGCAAAGAGAGGCAAGTGTGCTTTCTATAGAGATGAACTCTTCATAAAAGCCCTCCAGTTCAATGAACGCTTCCCAAGAAAAACTTCACAGGGAGCAGAGCTGGTCTGATAAAGGGTGGAGCTAATTGTGGGAATGATCAAGAAGACACCATCACAGGAGTTGGAGCCTACCATATAAACTTCACTACAAAAACACTCATTTGGATAGCATTCGATTATTTCTCAATTCAAAATATTATATGAAATCTAATTCAGAAGGTTGATTTTTGTTTGTTTGTTTCCAGAAGTTGCTATACAAAGAATATGGCCCTTGCCTCAGTTAAGCTGTAGCTGAAACTACTATTGTGCTACATCCCTCTAAATACGTAGTTAGTATAAATTCAATTTCCCTCTTCCCAGTTTTAATTTTATATTTAAAAAAAATAATGAGGGCGCCTAGGCGGTTCAGTCAGTTGAGCATCTGACTTCAGCTCAGGTCATGATCTCACAGTCCATGGGTTCGAGCCTTGCATTGGGCTCTGTGCTGACAGCTCAGAGCCTGGAGTGTGCTTTGGATTCTGTGTCCCTCCCTCTCTCGCTCTGCCCCTCCCTCACTCATCCTCCCTCCCTCCCTCTCCCTACCTCCCTCCCTCCCTCCCTCTCTCTCTCTCTCTCTCTCTCTCTCAAGAACAAATAAAACATTTAAAAAGTTTTTAAATATAATGAATATAGAGGGCTATATGGAATGAAGGCACACATACCGAACAGACTTAATTAAATCAAGGTGTATGCAATTCATCTTTCCAAGTTTGATTCAATAGGACATTTAAGCTTAGAAAGATTTAGAAAGTAGAATACCACTTAGTTTTTGGCTATTTTTCTATAAGGGGTATGCAATATTTTGAGAAAAAGGTCTTCCTTTCAATAATTATTGATATGTTTCTTCAAGGTTTTAGTTCTGGCAGAATAAAGTTTATGTTGAAGGAGAAATTAAAGATGCTAAGCCATGAAAATTCCCCATCGGGAAAACTCATGTACATGTTATCTCTCAAAAGCACAACAGCTCATGTGTTATTTGAAGAGTTTTGTCAGAAAATCACTTCACAGCCTTTTAAGGAATCTCTTAACCAGTTCATTTTGCCAATTATACTGCCTATAATGTTTGAGATAAGATACTTCATTTGGGAAACTAAGACTAGAAGCCCTAATAGAAACATACAGAGAAATAGAGAGATAGGCATAATTTTTTTAATGTCCTATATTTGCAAATGTGCTTAAGTCTCTTCTCATTTAAGTAGCATTTTCTTTTAAATGAGTCAGGGTTTTTGTTTTTTTTTTCCAAAGTAGTCCTGGGATTTTAGATCTGAAACTTGTAATATTTCAAAGCAGTGCCTTCACCTACTGCAACTTTAAACTGAAGTGATATATAAAAAGGAGATTAATAACATAGCTATTGATACCAGTTTCTATGAAATTATCTATTTCCTCTTTATGCCAGAATATATATTTTCTGAACTGCGTGATTTTTATGACCCAAACATTTAAGTGTCATATATTTTGCATAGATACAGGCAACGTGTTTTTATTGCTTTGAATTTCCTTTGTAAAAATTTAAGCAAAGAAAACTTTATTCTCTTGACATTATATAAATTGAGATACTTATAAGATTTCTTGTTTCCATGTTTTTTCCATCCAAGTTGGAATAACAACGAGTGCTATATATGCAAAATTACATTGGCCAATAGAAAGTTGCTTCCTGAAACTGAAATTCTGCTATAAATAACATTCAAAAAGCAGTTAGGTCCTTCCTGGTAAAAATAAATTTACAAGATGTTTGCATTGGGTCCTAAAATCGTTTTCCTAGTTCGCATCCCACGGTCTGACTACAACTCAGTTCGATCCATCACCGCTTTACAAAGCCATTCATGAACACTATAAAAGATAAAGATCTATTTTTAATTGTCACTTTAATTACGCCTTTCATCCTCGTAATTCCATAACTTCACATGTTATGCCAAGGGAGGCAGAACGCGTCGGTCTCTCATGAACCCAAGCCAGGCTCACGGTGTCAGGAGTGTCAATAGAGTCCTGCTGGAATCCGTGAAAGAAGTCACATCTACCCACCCGCGTCCCAGTCCCTGGGCCACTTCAAGCCCCCTCCCCTCCGCACGCCCTCCCCCCTGGTTTTCAGACAGAAAATTCCGCAGCGCTACCAGCCGGGAGGAAGGCGAGCCCGGGAGCCGGGGCGGGAGCCGCGCTCGGGGACAGGCACTCAGTGTCTCGGGCGCGGGCACCCGAACAGCGGGTCGCCGCTTCCCACGGCCTCCCGGGGGCCACCGGGTGAAGCAGGGACAGCTCGCCTTCCTCCGGGAGCGCAGCAGCGGGAGTCCTGAATGCAGGGTCTTCATCTCCGCGCGGCCCTCCGAAGGTCGCTCCCGCAGCTGCAGCCGCCCCTCAATGAAAGTGCAATTTGTTATCTCTCCCAGCCCGGAGGAGAAGTCCGGGTTTGGTCTCGGCTCCAGCCCCGCTCATTCAGTTCACTGAATGCCGCGTCTCAAGGTTGGCCGCGCGATTCGCCGAGAATTGGCCTCGGCCGCGGGCGGGGGGCGAATCTACAGTGACCTCCCCCTTGAATCCCATCCTCTGTGTGTGTGTCTCTCTTTCTGTACCTCGTTCTCCCCCTGCGTGCTTCTATCTGTCTCTCTTTGTGTCTCTGTTCTCTGGCTTTCTCTTTTACGCGCGCGCGCACACACGCACACACACCCGGGAGGAGGCTCTCTCCACAACCAAAGCCAAAATGTCACCTAAAAAGCAAGTGCAACAACTTGCTTGGCAAACGACCCAGGAGCCTGCTGAGAAGTCCCCTGCAGTGAGCAGCCCCCTCCTCCCCTGCAAGGTGCACCAGGGCTTGCGGGCGGGGGGAGGTGTGAATTTGGCCGGTGGAGATGACGGGAACTAGTGTTCTCCCCTCCCCCTTCCAGGACCCTGTCGCAATTAGAAATCCGTCCCCTCCCCGGGCCCCAAGAGGGAGCCGCAAGGACCTCAAGCCCAGAGAGGGACGCGCTGGCCCCCGGGTTCCCGGGGTCCCCAGGGGTCCGGGAGCGCACCCCAGGCGGCGGATGGCGAAGGAGAAGCGGGCCAAGGGAGCCCAGCCCATCGTCCCTCCGCGGGCGAGAGGAGCGGCGACCGCGCCGCGGTCAAGAGACACCCAGGGCGCTGCGATCGCGGCGGCGGCGGCGGCCCGGGCTCCGGTGGCTGCCACCACGCGCTCACGCCCAGCCCCGCAGCGCAGCCCGCCGTTACCTGGCCGCTGCCCGCAGTCCGGCCCTGGATCCCGGTGTCCGTCCGTCGGTCCCACGAGCCTCGGAAGGAGGACGAAAAAGGGCGTCCCCGCGGCCCGGGCAGGGTCTCAGCGAGGTGACGGGAAGCGCTCGAGAGATGAGCAGAGGCGGCTGCGACCGCTCCCGCCGCTAATACCGCCGACTTCCCGGGGCCGGGGGTGTCGGAGAGGCCGTGTCCTCGGGATTGCGGCGCCGGGAGCGCAGCGCTCGCCTCTGGCGCGGAGGCTGAGCGCCGGGACGCGGCGAGCTGGGGCGGCGAGGCTGGGCTGGTCACCCGCCCCTGGGTGCATGTTAATACGGTGGGGAGGAGGAGTCCCGCGCTTCCTCCGCCCAACCACCGGAGCCGGCGGGCGGGCGGCGGCCGCGGCCCGGAGCCAGCCGCTCCCGCCCGCCCCAGCTACTACGGCGCGGCCGCTCGCCCTGGCCCCAGCCCAGGCACGTGCGCCGAGGCCGCGGGGCGGCGCCCGGCCTCTCCCCGAGCGCGCTCCGGGCCTGCGGCTTCGGCCCGCTCAGCCTTGCGGTGGCGAGTGCGCTCACCGCGCTCAGACCCGACCGCCGGGAAAGCCCCGCATCCCTGGGACCGAACCGAGACGCGGCCACCCGTTGGTGGGCGTGCCCCATCCGTTCCCTGGCGCAGCGTCTCCGGAGAATTGAGCCTTCTCTTCTACTCCGGCCAGTCGCCGTCCCTAACCTTGTCTTCTGAAGACAGGGACTCGGGAGAACTCTTAACAGTTTTTTTTATCACAGGACGTTAAGTTGGCCAGGAGAGGGTTTGCTGTCCTGTCCTCTCTATCCTCAGGGCCCCTATTAGAATTTTTGAAGAAGTTATCGCCAAGGAGGAGACCAGGTAGACTCACAAGAACGTTCAAACCCAGGGCCATTACTTTCCAACCGTTATTCCTCGGAACCTCAGTTTCCCTGTCTATACAAAGATAGCTCTTGAGTGGGAGGGTGGGTGTGGATTGGATGACACAATATTTACTCCATCAGTTCTTTTAGTACTGACCGAAAGATAATCACAAATATGAATCCCTTTTCCTCCTGTCGTCGGACCTCAGTAAACTCCCCACTATACACCCCATGTGTAGAGTGGGCCCGCAGGCCTGTTCACAGAGGCTGAGGACCGGGCGCCTAGTGCTCTGCAAATAGAATCCGCGTGGCTTCAAAGTAAGAATAGAGATAGTACGAATAGGTAAACTGAGATGTGGGTCGAAGAGAAAAGTCAATTAAGTATTTATGGAGCTCCTACTCTACCCACTTAAGTATCATTCTTCTAGATAATCGTTAAAATGATCATGGTTAATCACGGTCTTCCTGTTTTCCTCTCCTCAAAAAAAAAAAATGTCTTTATGGAGAATGTCCTTTGTTCCATAACTCCCAGAGAGAACATTATGCCAAAGAGTATATAATCTTCTTTATGTAATTTTACCCATAAAGTTATAGCATAAGATTTAGCATCTGCTTTGTGTGATATCTAATTATAAATATTAATAGAATATCCTTTTTAAGGAAACACTTCTAAAAATGCAGAGAAGTGAAAACCGGTTTCCATAAAAATATGACTCAGATAAATAATCGCTTTTCCGCAATTTCACTGAGTGATTTTCCATTAAGGAAAAATTTTTTTTAAACCACTAAACAGCCAAAGGAAGGGTGGTAAATTCTAAGCATTGGAGTACCATAATCGCCAATGCTTTAACAAATCTCTAAAAGATATCCCAGGCAGTTCAAGAATGGATACACAGGGGCGCCTGGGTGGCTCAGTGGGTTAAGCTTCCGACTTCCGCTCAGGTCATGATCTCAGGGTTCATGGGTTTGAGACCTGTGTCAGGCTCTGTGCTGACAGCTCAGAGCCTGGAGCCTGGCTTCAGATTTTGTATCTCCCTCTCTCTGGCCCTCCCTTTCTCACATTGTCTCTCTCTCTCTAAAAAATAAAAATAAAACATTTAAAAAAATGAGTGGTTACATAGAGGCATCTAATGCTTCAAATAAGATTCCACGAAAAGGCAAACTAAAAAAAATTAGCCTTCCTAATCTGGAAAAAGCAACTACCTTGCCTTTCCAGACCTGTAAATATGTTTAATCCATAGAATTTTAATGAGGTCATATAACTCAAATTAGGGGACATTAGTGAATAAAATTTCTTGAAGCAGAAAATCAATTATCTTATAAAATTCTTGTGGTAGATTTAACCTAGCAATGATATTATCTATGTAACACTACGATGATTACTGTTTTCTAACTGTAAGCGACAGAACCAAAGTTGGCTAACTTAAGAGAAAGCAATTTATTGGAAGGAAATGGAAACTTCCAGAACTGAAGGAAGGGCTGGAAAATGGTCTTAGAACCCAGCAGGCTTTATGGCAATACTGGAGGCCTAGGAGGCCTAAAAGACAGGAATGGTTTGGTTTGGTGCTACATGGTCAACATGAAAAAGCGCCAGCTGTTTCTTCCGGCATTACCAGGTCAAGAGTCAAGTCACAGGGGAGAACGTTTGACAGGCCAGACTTCAGTCAGGTAGTAGCTTTCTGGCTGTGCCCGGATAGGGAGGGAAAAGGTTTGATTTTTTGCCTTCCAGAATGAAATATCACCTTTCCATAATAACACGTGACTGGCAAGTGTAAAACAAATTCAGGTAGCTATTAAGAAGGAGAATTTGATGCTGAGGTGACAAAGAAAAAGAAAAATGTCTGTTATATTGGCTGGCTATGAAATTCACATAATACATAGAATTGCTGAGAAATAAATAGTGATATTGTGCAAGTAAAACACTTATTTTGTGGTTATTGTACTTATGCTTCTTTTTAGTTAAGGACTGCTATTTGAATACATGTATGGCCAGTTACCTTATTTATATTTATAGTGTCTATACTGTTGCAGTTCAGGGCTAGCAATTGTGTTCATTTCTAGTCATAGTGTGGTAGCTAGAAAGCGGCCCTGGAAAGATGTCCACATCCTAATCCCTGGAACAAGTAAATGTTACTTTCATGACAATCTATAGATATGATTCAGTTAAGGGTCTTGAGATGTGAAGTTTATCCTATATTAGCCTGATGGGCCAGATGTAATCACAAGGGCCCTTATGAGAGAAGAACGAGAAAGTCAAAGGCAGAAGTCAAAGATAGATGATGGAAGCAGAGGTTGACCAATGCAGTTGGAAGACGGAGGAAGGCCACCATGAGTAAAGGAATACAGAGAGTCTCTAGAGGTTAGAAAAGGTAAAGAAATGATTCTCCCGTAGAGCCTCCAGAAAGAATGCCAGTCTGCTAACATCTTAATTTTAGCCCAGCTACATTGATTTCAGACTTCCGATCTCCAGAACTGTAAAATAATAAATGCAAGGTTCTAGTAATTAGTAAGAGTAGCCACAGGAAACTAATATAGATAGCACCCTCTCCAAACCATACTGTTGGTAGCAGGCAGCATGAGAGCCCTTACTATAGAAAAAATACAGCAAGGTATAGCTGCTTTTGGAGGAGATAACTTAAAGGAGGCTAAGTCAGCAATACATTGGTAAGAACAGAAAATTGGAGACCATTGTCAGGTAGCATTACTATCCAGAAGTGTCCATGTTTGGTTAAATCAAAATGGGGACATTGCTCCCAGACCACAATACGGTCAAACAAGTAAAATTCCATTAAGACAAAGTAGAATTGTTAAAGAAGAAAGAACTGGAAGGGAACCTAAATGGTCAGTGTGAAAGACTCACAAGCTTCTTCTGCATTAATAAAGCATTCTGATTCATTCTCATGGTTCTAAGGAACATTTAAATGGTGATCTCAGATCTGTATCTTCAGCTTGACCTCTCAGCTCTGTTTCATATTGGTGAATTCAAAGATAAAATCACTAGAACCTTCCACTGGGACCCCAAACTCAACAGGTCCAAAGTAAACTCATCGCTTTTGCCCTTCCCCTCCATTGAGATTTTATTTATTTTCCTGTTATACCACACGGGTTCACGGCACTGTCATCCACCAAGTTACTAAATGTTGGAAATCTGTGAGTTATACTGGACTTCCACACTCCTTCATCACCTCTCATCCATCACCAAACACTCCTGGCTTCTCCTGGCATCTGAATTATTCTTGAATCCTTCCATTATTTCCATTTTGATTACATATTCCCATCAGGCTTTATCATCTCACCTCTGGGTTATTATCCTCTTAATTTATTTCCCTACCTCCCCACCTACCATCTTTCCTGCTCTTCATTGCAACAAAAATGGTTTTCTAAAAGTATAATTCCAACTATTACTCAATGTAGCTTTTTACAGTTAGCTCCTTACAAAGTAAAAAAAAAAAAATAGCTTCTTACAATAACATACAAGGCTCTCCATAAACTTGCTTTTGTCTCTTTCTTCAGCCTTTACTCCCATGATTTACACAGTATGCTTCAGTAAATCAGACTTATTCATGTAGCACGCTCTGGAATATGTCTGTAATTTTCTGATACTATACTCTCTGTCTTGAACACCCTCTCTCTGCTTTACTTTGGTGGGCTATTTCTTCTTAAAGGCTTGCTTCCGTGTACCTCATGCCTGAATTACTAGGCTGGGTGAACTGTTGCTGATGTTCACCACATGTACTACTATGATCTTGGCTTTTACAACATTATATAAAAAGTTTCAGGTTATCTACATAGTATTGTTGAGACTGTCGTTATCACGATTTGGATCCCTTACCTAGCACAATAAATACCTCTCAATAGGACATTGATACATATTTGTGAGACTGAATTAACCTGAATTGCCTTGAGAATGTTTTGTGATGTCAGTATACATCTTAATAAAATTTTGTAGAAACATGTGTGTGATATAATATAACCTGTAGCCAACTTTCAAAACCCATCACTCATCAAATTTAAAAAAATGGAAAGCTTTCTTTTTCGTGCTAAACAACAACACAAAATATTGAGGAGAGACATGTGAAGACATCACGTCTAGTTTTCTTAATACAGTGAAATAAAAATCATGTCATTCTCAAAAGCTTTTCAATTAACATTTTTGCATCATGTTTAACATTTTTATTAAAGGTATAAATGCTGGAATACAATTTATTCATTTTATTATTTTTAGAGTTTCTTATACTTTTTTCTTTATTATTTTTTTAACATTTATTCATTTTTTGAGAGACAGAGAGAGACAGAGAATGAGTGTGGGAGGGGCAGAGAGAGAAGGAGACACAGAATCCAAAGCAGGCTCCAGGCTCTGAGCTGTCAGCACAGAGTCTGATGAACAGCTGTAACTCACAAACTGAGATCCTGGGCTGAGCTGAAGTTGGACGCTGAATTGACTGAGCCACCCAGGTGCCCCTTATTATTTATTTTGCAAGAGAGAGTGTGTGTGAGTGAGGACAGGGCAGAGAGAGAGGGAGAGAGAGTTTCAAGCAGGCTCTGCACCAGCAGCATGAATTTTGATGCTGGGCTTGAACCCATGAACTGTGAGATCATGATCTGATCTGAAACCAAGAGTCAGATCCTTTATATGATTGAGCCACCCAGGCACCCCTAGAACACAATTTATTTAGCTTCTTCCTCTAAACTTATATTATACCCTGTCATTTTTGTTCACAAACTAATCGATGTACACTGTCTCTTTTTCTTGTCATCTCTACCACATATACACCCCCATCACCCACTGCAATGTGGTGCAAGCGCTGTGCACCACGCTGGAGCTTTGTTCTCATAAAGGTGACCTCGTTTTCCCAACAAAGGACCCTCTGCAGTTCCTTTTCCTTGATCTCTAATTACAATGTTATGCTGTGAATAATTGAGTTTTTAGATATCCCACTAGAAACTACCATTAATTTGCTGTTTCCTGGTTTTCCTTCTAGCTTCCTGCCCCTGAGCTTTCTCATTGTTTCTCCTAAACTGCAGTTATCATGTCCTGAGGTGGTAGCTAAGGTCATTGGAAATCATGAAATCTCTGAAGAGAAATCTCAGTAAGAACCCCAGAGGGTCTCTGTAATACCCACTGGTGAAGGCAGAAAAGTCCAACATTACAGTGGAAGGAAACCCAGAGGAGCAGGGTGAAAGCAGAAGTTCTACAGAAGCCAAAGGATTAAAGAATTTTAGGAGCTAGGACTGCTTGATGCTGAGTTTCAGACTAGCATTTCTACACACATAACATGTCCACCTGCAAGAGATGTATGGCTCTCACAAATTCTGCAGCTACAAACCAAATGGGCCATCTTCCATTCGGTGTTAGCACTTTTCCACACAGTCTTCCCACTGATGATCCCTTCCACCATGTACCCAGATATTGAAGCCAGAAATATAGAAGGCATTCTGAGATTCTTCCTCCCACCTTATCCACTACATCTAATTAGTCATCAAGTTTTATCAAATTCCTAAAACAATAAGATATCTATTTCACTGTACTGCTTAAAATTTTTAGTACATTCTCATTGCCTTCAAGATAAAATCTAAAACTTTAGGTAGGAATGCAAAGCCCTTTATAATCGGATCTGCATTAAATTGTCAAGATAATTCAATTGAGGGGTGCCTGGGTGGCTCAGTCAAATAAGTCTCCAACTCTTGATTTCAGTTTCAGCCCTGAGATGCACTCTGTGCTGACAGTGTGGAGCCTGCTTAGGATTCTCCTTCTCCCTCTCTCTCCTTGTCCCTCCCCCACTTGTGCTCTTTCTCTCTCTCAGCATAAATAAAATTTAAAAAGTAATAATAATTCATTTGAGTAGGGTGATTTTCACATCCTGGATTAACTTTTAAAAATAATTTTAACAGGTTGGAAATAACAACTCATAGTTAAAAATAAATATAAATTAATCTTAAAACAATAAATACAAAAAAGAACATATATTTACCCATATATACTAGGGTCTGCTGATAGTACATGTTGCTGGGCCAACTATATATCAGCCTAGTAGTAAAAGGGAGAAAAAGAATTAGAGTGCCCTGATCACAAAAACAAATTAATATATTATTGTATACATTTTAAGAAAAACAACAGATATTTTTGTCTAGAAGTACTATATTTCAAAATCCCTTTAAAATTTTTTGAGAGACAGTATGAGCAGGGGAGGTCAGAGAGGGAGGGAGACAGAGAATTCAAAGCAGCCTCCAGGCTCTGAGCTGTCAGCCCAGAGCCCAATGCAAGGCTTGAACTCACAAACCGTGAGACTGTGACCTGAGCCGTAGTCGGACACTTAACTGACTGAGCCACCCTGGCACCCCTAGAAATTCCTTTTAAAAAATCCCATTTATAATGATATCAAAAAGAATAAAATATTTAGGAATAAATTTACCCAAAAAGTTGAAAGATCTGTACACTGAAAACTATAAAACTTTGATGACAAAAATTGAGTGAAAAACAAGTACATTAAAGTTATTCCATGCTCTCGGATTGGAAAAGTTAATGTTGTTAAAATGTCCATAGTACTCCAATCAATCTACATATTCAATGTAATACCTATCAAAATTCCAACAACATTTTCCCCAGAAATAGAAAAAATAATTCTAAAGTTCATATGGAAGCACAAAAGACCCTAAATAGCCACAACAATCTTGAGAAAGAACAAAGTTGGAGGTATCATACTTCCTGATTTCACACCATATTACAAAATTACAGTAATAAAAAAAGTAATGATACTGTCATAAAATTAGACATATGGACCAGTGGAACAGAATTGAGAGCCCAGATAGAAACTGGCACATTTAAGGTAAACTGATCCTTGACAAAGGTGCCAATATGTGCACGATGGGGAAAGGACAGTGACTTCAAGGAACAGTGCTGGGAAAACTGGACAGCCACATGGAAACCGTTTCCATATGAAACTGGACCACCATCACGCCAGACAGAAAAATCAACTCAACATGGATTAAAGACTTGAATGTTAACTTCTGGAAAAAAACATAGGGTTAAGCTGTTGACATTGGTCTTAGCAGTGATTTTTTGGATTTGACACCAAAAGCAAAAACAAAAGTGAAGAAAACAAATGAGATGACATCAAACTAAAAAGCTTCTGTGCAGCAAAGGAAACTGTCCACAAGATGAAAAGACAACCTATAGAATGGAAGAAAAGATTTGCAAACCACATATCTGATAAGGGGTTAATATCCAAAATATACTAGGCATTCATATTGCTATGGAGAAAAGGCATCCCTTTTACACTCTTGGTGGGGACACAAATTAGAACAACTACTATGGAAAACAGTATGGAGGATCCTCAACAAAAAATAAACCAAGAGCCAACCAAGATGGTGACAAAGGAGACCCACCCCCCACCTTACCCCCAGATGCACTGAATGTACAGCTACACACAGAGCAATTTTCTCCGCCAGAAACCAGCTGAGGGATTCCTATACACAGGATGAATGAGAAGATCCACATCAAAATGGGTAGGAAAGGCTACTCTTGCTATAGAGCCCACCCCTTGCACAGAAGCACACCATCGAGAGGGAGCCCCCCCCAGCTTCTCCCTGCGGAATGAAGGGTTGGACCTCACATCCAGCACTCCAGCTTTTAAGACAGCCATCAGAGGCAAGGCTCCCAAAATACCTAGCTCTGAATGCCAATGGGATTATGTCCACAAGATTCACAAAACACCACCAAACAAACAAACAAACAACAATAAAATACAGTGATTAATGGACATGAGCACTCACTTGACCTATACCCACCAGGGCTCAACACAGATGGAGCAGGCAAAATCTCCCATTTCCCAGTCTTTCATTTAAAGGAGTTTCCTTACGCACTTTGAAACCTGCTGCCTGATGGTCAGGCTTTTAATTTAGCAGACACTAGGGTCTGGCTGTGATTTTCCTCAGAGACCAGAGAAGTTGGTGGCTACTCTCCCCGCTCCTCCCTCCAGCCCACTCCAATAATAACATCAAAATGTCAATATCTTCCTGAAAGCGTTTTGTATACATATCTGTGGCCCCAGCTTTTGCAGCTGCTATCCAAGATGGGCCTTAGACTTCCTGGTCCTAATAGTCAATGGGGCTTATATTCATGAGTCCCACAGGCCCGAAGCAAACAAAGAAATGTTCTTAACAAGCACAGCAAACCCATCTGTTGGCTATATGTCGGAGCCCAGCACAGAGAGAGCAGATAAAAATATCCATTTCATGGTTTCCCATATGCTATACTTACCTATATACTACTCTAGCTGCTGCCTGAAGGTCCAGCTCCAATCAACCTGCATCTAGGTGCTGACTGTAATTCTCCCCTGTGGAGCCCAGAGATCTACTGGGTGCCACCAAGAACAAAAAGGGAAGCTTGGACACTCAGAAAAGTTTAAAAGGCATAACTAAGAGCTTGGGCCAGGCTGACTGCATCATTATTCACAGGAGCCAAGGCATAGAAACAAGGCATAGAACATAGATGTTCATCCAAAATAAGTGGATTAAAAAAATGTGGTATACATATACAAAAGGATATTATTCAGCTTTTAAAAAGGATATCTTGCTATTTGTGACAATATGGATGAGACTGGTGGGCATTATGCTAAAATAAATAAGCCAGACAGAGAAAGACAAGTACCACATGATCACTTATATGTGGAATCTAAACAGAACTGAACTCATAGAAACAGAAAATAGAAAAGTAGTTATCAGGGGCTGGGGAATGAGGGAATAAGATGAAATTGGTAAAAGGGTACAAACTTCCAGTTATAAGATGAATAAAATTTGAGGATCCAATGTAAAACATGGAGATTCTAATTGATAACACCATTGTATAAAATTGATATTTGCTAATATAGTAGAACTCAAATGTTCTCACCAGAAGAAAGAGAGAGAGAGAGAAAGAGAGAGAGAATGAAAGGAGAAAAGAAAGGATGGAAAAAAGGAAAGAAGGATGGGAGGGTATCAGGAAGGGAGGGAAAGGAGGGGGAAGGATGGGAGGGAATGTGTGAGGTGATGGATATGTTAATTAGCCAGAAGGGAAAAGTCTTTTCAATATATATATAAATAAAATCATCATGTTTTACACTTTAAATATTTTACAATTTATTTGTCAATTATATCTTAATAAAGCTGGTAAAAAAAGAGTTCTCCTTTAAGTTTTTTAATTGAGCAAGACATTTTACCCTTTCAAGAAATCACTCGTAATTATGTAGTATTCTAATTTCTCCAGAGACATAAATGTTCTTGACAGACTACATTGAGTAAAAATTTTTAAAAAACAAATAATAGGATTAGATTTTGACCTTTAATTTTATATGCAATATACCCAGCCAACTGTGAGTAAATAATTACATTATTAATTTCAATATTTTTTCTTTGCACTGCATTTAATTTGACTTTTTCAAATCAGTTCACATTTAATTTTTCATAAACTATAGATATGGTTTTTGATCTGTCTAGAGGAAAATATTAGTGTCAACATGACTCTTGTTAAAGAGAATTTAGATTAAAGAATAATTCATACAACTAGAATGATCTGAAGTTCACATAAACTAGTAACTAAACCAACAATAAGCATGAGGATGTGTAAAGAATTTTATTTTGCTTTTACTGTTGTGTTCAGCAGGTCGAAAAGGAAACCATCTTCCTTTTCCAGTGAAGGTATAATTAGGGAAAGTCAGCAGTGAATTTCCAGTGATTGCATGAGTAGCTCGATAAGTTACACACAAAGAATCCTGTGAATAAGCCATACTCTCTTAAGAATGAGTTTCTTTAGATACAAATTTGTTGTAAGTATAATTTTTTGAATCCCCAGAAGCACGGCCTGCATTATAGTCATAGACATGCATTATTAATATTGATAGGTCTGTCCATCCTAAGACAGTTGAAGATAAAGTTAAAAATACAGTGAGCATACATCCATGGCTGGGAAGCTAGAATGACTCAGAGTTCCTAGAGGGTTAAGATTCTGTTTCTGATATCCATTCTTTCAAAAAATATCATAGTCTGTTTTTCTTCTACTCAACATCAGAAGTCTGGCAGGAAAACAAAACAAGACAAAAAACAGGATATGTCTCTGTCCTTAAGAATTCTTCACTCTACAGCAGAAATTAATGAAATATTATTGATAAAATACACAGAGCGATGCTTGTTGGAAAGTTGGCTTTCAAGAAACAGTAGTTGATCATGCCTCCAATGACTATTGTTACTATAGCTTTGTAAGTATTAATGTTTAGAGTGAGAACACATTACATAAGAATTCACATTCCAGCAACCTGAACTCTCTGAGATACACGCTAATGTAAGCTCTACACACCAAATGGGTATTTCTAAGACCATATCGTAATGCTCATTTGAATGTTCCTTAGATCTTTATTCTTAATCTATACGAGGAAAGTGGCATAACTATGCTAGCTATTCATCAAAACTTGATTCCCGGGGCGCCTGGGTGGCTCAGTTGGTTAAGCATCCATCTTCGGCTCAGGTCATAATCTCACGGTTCGTGGGTTCGAGCCGCACATCGGGCTCTGTGCTGACATCTAGCTCAGAGCCTGGAACCTGCTTCAGATTCTGTATCTCCCTCTCTCTCTGACCCTCCCCTGCTCACGCTGTCTCTCTCTGACTCTCAAGAATAAATAAAAAACATTAAAAACAAACTTGATTCCCACTTATGCCTGGGAACAGACCTGATTTGCCTTTCCCAGACTACCTTATAGTTATGGCCATGTGACTGTATTAGGGGGAATTGAATACTGGTAGAAATGATGTATGCTACTCCAAAGCCTGGCCTATAGAAACATCTTACGTCTTTCAGTACCTCAGTCTGCATGGTTGGATGGATATTAACACATGGAGTGTACCTTGTACTGCGAGGGCAGAGATCCCCTAAGAAGCTCCAAGCTACCAACTGAATATTCTATGAGCAAGGAATAAATTTCTACTGCAATTAGCTACTGAGGTTTTGGGGTTTATGATTTACAGAGCTAGTGTTAATTCATCCAAGAATATGGTGACATAAGAAATGAAAAATTTTTGGTGTCTACTGTGTACTAAACCTCTCATAACACCACTTTATTCTCCCAGCCAAACTAATGAATTTGCCAAAACCAGACCCATTCCACGACAGGGAAACTGATGCTTGAGTTAAATAACCTGCCTGGGATCCTCAACCATTGTGTTTCAGAATAAGAACTTGAACTTGAATTTATTGGCTTCAAAGACTGTGTTTTCAACAATACATCCTTTTAGACTCTGGCTGACTTTTAACAATTGCATGATAAGGGGTCCATTTTTATGACAGGTTTAAGGCTGTAAATCAGAAAAATAGGAATTCTGATATCTAAAATCACAGACAATAAATAAACTATACAAAACTGAAACAAACGTTCACAAAACGTAGAGGCTCAGGGCCATCTGTGTGGGTAAACAGCCCTAATTAACTATAGAGGTAGTGACATTGTCTGTATACTATGGCCCTCAAACATGGTTAATATCCTCAATCATTATCCTTAGTTAAAAAAAGGAAATTTTATTTTTATACAGTGTTTAAGATAGCAGAAAACTATGGAGTTTTAATAAGCAGCTTTGTTGAAATAGGAGTGATGCACAATAAACTGCACATGTTAGAGTGTACAATTTTATCAGTTTTGCTGTATGTGTGTAGTGTATAAGTAAAACCATCAGAATCAAGATACTGAACGTACGCCTCAGCTCCAAAACTTCCCTCTGTCCTTTTATCACCTTCCCACACTTCGCCATACCCACTCTTTCCCGGCAAACTCTGCTCTGCCTCTTGTCACCATAGATTATTTTCTAAAATTCTGTAGAAATGGAACTATATAGCATGTACTTTTTTCCTTTCTGGGTTATTTCACTCAGTGCAGTGGGTCTGAGGGTCATGTGTGCTGTTGTGTGTAATGATAATGATAATTCACTCCTTTTCATTCTGAGCGGTTGTGCATGGTGATTATATACACAATTTGTTTATTCACATGTTGATGGATTTTTTTCTCCAGTTTTTGACTGTTACAAAATAAGCTTTTATAAACATTTATGAGCAAGTGTTTCTATGAATGTATGCTTTGGAAAAATGCACAGGAGAGTAATCACTTGGTCATATGGTAAGTCACGTTTAATATTTAAGAAACTGCCACACTGGTTTTCAACACATTTGGACCATTTTACATTCTCACCATCAGATATAAGAATGTAAATTCCTCCAGGGGTACCTGGGTCACTCAGTCAGTTAAGAATCTCACTTCAACTCAGGTCATGATCTCGTGGTTCATGTGTTCGAGCCCCACATCAGGCTCTGTGCCTGGAGCCTGTTTCAGATTCTGTGTCTCCCTCTCTCTCTGCCCCTTCTCCGCTCCTGCTCTGTCTCTCTGTCTCTCAAAAATAAATAAATGTTAAAAAGAAAGAATGTATATTTCTCCCTATCCTCATATTTGGCACATTCAATCATCCTAATTCTAGACATTTTAAGATGTATGTAGAGGTATTTTCTTATGGTTTTAATTTGCATTTACCTAAAAACTAACCATCTTGGACATGTTTGTAATGTGACCATTTGCCAGCCATATATGTTCTTTAGTAAAATATCTTTAAATTTTCTGTCTATTTTTAATTGGTTTTCTCTCTTATTATCATTGAATTTTAAGAGCTCTTCATAGATTATGGGTAGGGTTCTCTATAAGGTATGTTATTTGCAAAGACTCTCTCCCACACTGGTTTGTTTTTACATTTTCTAAACAGTGTCTTTTCAAGAGCAGAAGTCCTTAATTTTTGTGAAATCCTATTTATTTATTTCTTTGTTTATTTGTTTATTTATGTCTATTTATTTTTGAGAGAAGGAGAGAGAGGAGGGGAGGGGGTGAGTAGAGGAGGGACAAAAGGAGAAGGGGACAGAGGATCCAAAGCAGGCTCCGTGCCAACAGCACAGAACCTGATGCAGGGCTCGAACCCACAAATGGTGAGATCATGACCTGAGCCAAGATCAGATGTTCAGCTGATGCTCAATCCAGGCACCGCTCATTATTTTATTTACATATGGGCTACACAGTTGGTGTTGTGTCCAAGAAACTTTTGCTTAAGCCAAGGTCACAAAGGTATTTTTCTTTAGTTTTATTTAAGAAGTCATAGAGTTTTAGGTTTTCCATTTTAGTTTATGACCCATTTGGAGCTGATTTTGATGCCCCAAATTATACTATTTCTACTTTACAATGTTCATAATTAGTTTTACTTCATCTTTATTTTTCAAGCACATCTGAGAAATATGCAGCTCACAAAAGCCAAGTGACGTTCATTAGGCCACATATCTAACATGTATTGTGGTCAAGATTTGAACCCAGATACCCAGTCTCCAAAGTCCTTGCCTCTTCTGTCCTGGACTGCATTCCCTCTGCTGAATGCTCAGGCCTTCCTACATGGCTCTGATTCTGGTCTGTGTGCTGGGGGGGCGGGGGGGGGGGGGGTTGGCAAACCCAGCCAATCTTGGAGGAAACCTGACACCAAGGAAGAGTAAGGTAGTTATGGAAAACTCTGGGTCCTTGCTTATGTTATTAGGGTGCAGGGAGAAGAGGAATGGTAATCAGATACTCTCACTGTCACATCTGTCGGCAACCACAGGAGAATCATAGGAGTACTGGGGGCAGGACTCAGGGAGGATCATGGGGAGGAGTAGAAATCCCTGTGGCACAGTTACATCAGGTGCCAACATCAGGACTAAAGCCATTTAGTCCCAGGCCCAAACTCAAGGGTAAAGTCCATGAAAGCATTGACTACATGATCTGTGGCTTTTTTTGTAGCTATACACCTAGCATCTAAGAGTGCTAGCAGATAGTTGGTGCAAAATAAATATTTTGGGAACCAAATGAGTTAAATAACTAAACCTGATGTCCTCCATATGAACCCCATAAAAAGAGTCCATTATTCCTCCAATATTTTACTTTAGCAAGCATTTTTTGAACCTCTTGTATGCAGAAAGTGTTGGAATAATGCTGAAGGGGTCATAGAGAGAGTTCAAGACTTAATCTTTGCCCTCAAAGAATTTGTAGTCTAGTGAGAAATGAGAAATAGGAACAACTAATATAAGATATAATTATATATATATTTATATTTTATATTATATATATATTATATATATATATATATAATCTATAGAAAATTCGGTTTGGCAAGAAGGAATAATTAAATTTAATAGAGCTGCCTTCCTCTGAGTGCTAGGATGATAATCTGTATGAAGTAGATGCTAAATAAATATTGCTAGTTTACTGGAAATGTGGTCATTTTCCTTTAATTAGTTTTGTGATCAATGGAGCAATCTTTCCCCATTGAAAAGATACTGCTTAGAGGTGCCTGGGTAGCTTAGTTGGTTAAGTGCCTACTCTTAATTTTGGCTCAGGTCACAATCTCACAGTTCCTGAGATCAAGCTGTCAGGCTCTGCGCTGACAGCGTGAAGCCTACTGGGGATTCTCTCTCTTCCTCTTCCCTGCTTGCATGCTCTCTCTCTCTCTCAAAATAAGTAAATAAATATTTAAAAAAAATCCTGCTTAAAAATACAAATGGGGTAAGTGCATTACATTTTAAAAGCATATCCCATCTCCTACATGCTGCTTTCCTGTCACTATTTAGTTTTGGAATCTCAGGTGCCTGTTCTAGTCAAGTAGTAGCACAGATTTATGCTTTATGCAGATAATAAATTAAAATAAACTTTCTGGGCCCCGCGTGGCTCAGTCCACTGAGCGTCCAACTTCAGCTCTGGTCATGATCTTAGAGCTCATGAGTTTGAGCCCAGCATTGGGCTCTGTGCTGACAGCTCAGAGCTGAGAGTCTGTTTCAAATTCTGAGTCTCCCTTTCTCTCTGTCCCTCCCCTGCTCATGCTCTTTCTCTCTCAAAAAAAAAAAAAAAAAAAAAAGGGGGTTTTTTTTTAATTAAAAAAAAAAAACCTTCCTGGGGTGCCTGAGTTAGTTAAGCGTCAGGTTCTCAGTTTTGGCTCAGGTCATGATCTCGGGTTCATGGGTTCAAGCCCCATGTTGGCTTTGTGCTTCTAGCACAGAGCCTGCTTCGGATTCTTTTCCTCCCTCTCTCTGCCCCTTCCAACTCGTGTTTTCTCCTTCTCTCTCTCTCTCTCTCTCTCTCTCTCTTTCTCTCTCCCTCTCTCTCTTCCCCTTCTCTTTCTCTGCCTCAAAAAAGCATTAAAAATTTTAAAGTGAAATAAAATATAATGAAATCAGATCTCCGGATATTTCAGGCCATTCCTTTCTCCCTCCCCCCACTTTTTTTTTTTTTTTTTTACTGGCTGATACCATCCAAGTTGAGAATAATGAAGTGGTCACAGAAAGTACCTCAGAGAATTTTGACTTTGCACCGTTCCTGTGTTAAACATTCCAGTACTGTCCAGGCAGCTGGAAAAAGATTTCAGGTGGAAGTGTGAATATTTTATGTTTCAAAGTTCAGCTCCTCAAGTTTGATTTCACAATATCACACCTTCCACTCTGATTCACAGCGCGGCTCTCAACTCTGTTTGCCACCCATGGGAAACAAGAGGGTCAAGTGACAGAGGTGCCAAACGCTATCTGCCTCCCTTGTACCGTGTGTTAGAGCGAGGAAAGCCACAATCTCAGCCTCCTTGAGCAAGATGCATTTAGCTTTGATGCAGCTAGCAATAGGGAGCTGCTGAGGTGTTTTAGCTGACAATGAGGGACAGAAAAAAATGAGGTCTCCCTGAAGGCGGCACCAAAAGAAGAGAGAGATCAAATTTTTCAAAAAGCAACATTCTTTAGAGCTTGTTTCCATTCAAATAAAGTCCTGAAAAGTATTCAGCTTCCTCCTGTAATCCATAAGCGGACAAGGCAAGGAAACATGAAATAGAAAATTAAAAGCATAAAATAAAGAAAAGAGGGCAGACCCTTCCGATCCTGGCATGATTCTGGTACAATTGAAACAAAACACCAACCAGCGGGAAACCCATTTCCAACTGCCAGTCATCCCCGAGCTGGCCCTCGTTAAGCAAAAATTGACCAGGACTGGTTCTTAAAACAATGAGATTATGTCATTTTGGCAGAATGTTTTTCTCCTAATTCCTTCCTTCCTTCCTTCCTTCCTTCCTTCCTTCCTTC
>NC_043713.1:52842487-52848495 GCF_006229205.1 Suricata suricatta
AGTTTGTTGGCATATAATTTTTCATAGTAATCTCTGATGGTTGCTTGTATTTCTAAGGGATTGGTTGTAATAGATCCATTTTCATTCATGATTTTGTCAAACTGGGTGCTCTCTCTTTTCTTTCTGAGGAGCCTGGCTAGAGGTTTATCAATTTTATTTATTTTTTTCAAAGAACCAACTCTTGGTTTTATTGATCTGCTCAACTGTTTTTTTAATTTTATATTGTTTATTTCTGCCCTGATCTTTATTATTTCTTTTCTTCTGCTGGGTTTGGGGTGCTCTTGTTGCTTCCCTTCTAGTTCCAGTAGGTGCTCCATTAGATTTTGAATTTGTTCTTTTTCTAGTTTGTTGAAATTGGCATGGATTGCAATATACTTTCCTCTTAGGACTGCCTTTGCTGCATCCCAGAGATTTTGCATTGTTGTATTTTCGTTTTCATTGGTTTCCATATATTTTTTAATTTCTTCTCTAATTTCCTGATTAGCCCAATCATTCTTTAGAAGAGTGGTTTTTAACCTCCACATTTTTGGAGGTTTTCCAGACTTTTTCCTGTGGTTCATTTCAAGTTTCATAGCATTGTGGTCTGAAAGTGTGCATGGTATGATCTCTATTCGTTAATACTTATGGAGGCGTGCTTTATGCTCCAGTATGTGATCTGTCTTGGAGAATGTGTCATGTGCACTCGAAAAGAAGGTGAATTTCCTAACTTCAAGATGCAGAGTTCTAAATATATCAATTCCATCTCTTCCAATGTGTTGTTGAGGTCCATTGTTTCTTTAGTGATTCCTGTCTGGTTGATCTGTCTATTGCTGTCAGTGGAGTATTAAAATCCCCTGCAATTAGCACATTTTTGTCAACAAGATTGTTTCTGTCTGTGATTAATTGTTTTATATATTTGGGCGCTCCTGAATTTGGCACATAGATATTTATAATTGTTAGCTCTTCCTGATGGAGAGACCTTGTAATTATTATATAATGTCCTTCTTCATCTCTTGTTACTGCCTTTACTTTAATGTCCAGTTTGTCTGATATAATTATGGCTACTCTGGCTTTCTTTTGCCTTCCAGTCACAGGATAGATATTTCTCCATCCCTTTACTTTCAACCTGAAGGCAACTTCAAGTCGAAAATGAGTCTCTTGTAGACAGCAAATAGATGGGTTTTGGTTTTTTTTATCCATTCTGCTACTCTGTGTCATTTGGTTGGAGCATTCAGTCCATTTACATTCAGTGTTACTATTGAAAAATGTGGGTTTAGAGTCATTGTGTTCTCCCTAGCATTCATGTTTATAGTGGTGTCTCTGGCACCTTGTATTCTTTGCAACATTTCCCTCATAGAGTCCCTCTTAGGATTTCTTATACGGCTGGTTTGGTGGTCATGAATTTTCTCAATTTTTGTTTATTTTGGAACACCTTTATCTTTCCTTCTTTTTGAATGACAGGCTCGCTGGATAAAGGATTCTTGGCTGCATGTTTTTTCTGTTCATCATATCACAAGTTTGAGAAATTCTGTTATAATTTGGTCTAGTATCTCTTCAGGACCCTTCTCTCTGTCTTCCTCTTCAGGAATTCCTATGATACGGATGTTGTTCCGTTTGATTGTGTCACTTAGGTCTCGAATTATCCTTTCCTGCTCCTGGATTAATTTCTATCTCTTTTTTTTTCAGCTTCCTCTTTTGCTATAACTATATCTTCTAATTTACCTATTCTTCTCTCTGCCTCATCAATTTTTGAGGTGGTTGCCTCCATTTTATTATTCACCTCATTTATAGCCTTTTTTTTTTAACTCATCACATCTATTTTCAAAGTTCCTAGTCATTGTCTCAGTAGTTTCTTTGATGGTTTTTTCAACCCCAGTGATTAATTTTATGACAAGTTTTTTTAAATTCTTGATCAGGTATGTTGTCTAGGTCTGCCTTGAGCAGTTCTGTGGCTGTGACTTCTTCCTGGAGGTTCTTCAGGGGAGAGTTCCTTCGTTTTGTCATTTTTGCTAGTTTTCTGTCTCTTGTCAGCTTTAAAAAGCCCATTGTGCACTGTGCACCTGTTAATATTGCTCTGTTAAAGGAGGCTTATTGACTGTCCAGAGCCTGTTGTTTTGGAAGTATTCTTTTAATGGTCTCTCAGTTTCTCTTATTGTGCCTTTGAATATTTTATTTCCCTACTCAGCGATATTTGGGACTTGCTGTAATGCACACTTTGGCTTGTTTCTTGGGGTGGCCCTAAGAAGGAAAACAGACAGACAAACACAGAGGGAACAGAAGCACACAAACGCACCGACAAATCAAACAAACAAACAAATTAAAAGGGGGAAAGGAAAGGAAGAAAATGGAGAGGAAAGAGACGAAAAGAAGAAAAAAGAAAAAAAGGGGGGGTCAGAGACAATGAAGGACAATGGACGTGTAAATGTGTGTGACCAGTTGAGGGTAGAGATAAGGATGAGATACAAGAGAATATATCTGGATTGCAAGAACGAAAAAAAAAAGACGGAGAAAGAAAAAAGGAACATAAGGTGTAAACATTTTAAAAAATTGTAAGTAAAATAATAATAATAATAATAATAATAATAATAAAGAACAAGAAAAAAGAAGAAAAAAAGAAAAAGAAAGAAAAAAGAAAATTAGCAGCTCCCCTTTGCAGATAGGCGTGGTTTGGTGTATTAGGTCTCAGGGGCTGCTCTCAGAGGCTCCACCTTGGTGGCTGCAGAGAGTAGAATGGTAGCACGCCAAGCTCAGCTGGAACTAAGCACTGTAGGCCACTCTAATGAGTCTGATCTCCTTGTGCAGCAGCTGAGCCAAGTTGTATTTTCCAGACCCACCTCGGTTCAAAGTCCTAATCCATGCACTTTTATGTTACTACAGATAAGAGGAACTTTCTTTGGCAGCTGGCTTCTTGGGGGAGGGATGTTTCTCTTGGCTCAGGCCGGGATTTGAGCTGTTGCTGCCTGAGGCGAGGTGTGCTGCCTGAGGCGAGGTGTGCAGCAGGAGGTGAAGTCCAAGCCCACACATACACAGCTGCGGACTCCCAGCCCCAGCTGGGATCATGATCGCAGTAGGGGTGGGAGCAGTTTCTCTTGGTGCCAGCTGGGATTTGCGTTGCTGTCCCCCAAGGCACCGGGTGCTGCTGGAAATGAGCTGCAAGCTCCTGCAGCGGAAAGTGTAAGCCCCAACCTCCACTGCCACCAACTCCCTGCCGGGATTGTGTAGGGGTGTGGGCAATTTTTCCCTGTTGGCACCCAGGATTTGGGATTCACGTGGCCAATGCTGGAGGCGAGATGCACCGTGGAAATGAGGTGCGCTCTCCCACTCCCACAGCCGAGGTTGTAGTGAGTGCTCCTTGTGCCGCTGCAGAGGCCTCTGACTCCCTGCTGGGATGTTGCAGGGCTGGATGCTGGTCTTTCTCTTGTACCACCCGGTTTCAGGATTTGGGCTACCCAGCAGTTATATATGGAGTGAGAGTTTCTCTCTCTGAGCACGGTTAAATGTTCTTTATCTCTTCTCCAGAGACAGTACTATGAGCGTGTTCAGTTTCTCTGTCTCTTTCCTTTGTCGCTCAGGCTCCACACGATTGCCCCGTGTTGGGCGGGGGCTCCCACCTCCCCTGCCCTTCTCAGGCTGGCTCGTTTTCCAATCTCCCCAGTTCGCACTCACTCACTCAGATATCTTTGAGGTTGTCTTCTTTCTGGAGTCTGTATTTTCTCCTCTGCTCTTGCAGATGAGAGTAATGTCCTTCTCAGTTCGATAGATGGGGCAGATGAAGTTTACAGACCTCCTTTCCTCTCTGCCATCTTGGCTCCTCCTGTCACAGATATTTTTAAATGTTTACTCTTACTTTTGATTCTTATCTCTCCTCAGACCAGCATCAAATATGTGCAGACCAGCTCTAGTTGATAGATGTCTTACAGAAGCTGATTAAGAGAATTGGGGATCAAGGGTCACCTGAGTGGCTCAGTTGGCTAAGTGTCCAATTTAGGTTCAGGTCATGATCTCATGGTTTGTGAGTTCGAGCCCTGCGTTGGCCTCTGTGCTAACAGCTCAGAGCCTGGAGCCTCCTTCAGATTCTGTGTCTTCCCTTTCTCTGCCCCTCCCATGCCCTTTCTCTGTCTTTCTCTGTCTCTCAATAATAAATAACAATGTTAAAAAAAGTTTTTAGAAAAAAGAGCACTGGGGGTCAAAAGTTTAGTCATATACATATTGTATTTTAAGTGATCCACTAAAGTGCAAGGGAGGGCAGCTTCTGGAATGTCATTCAGGCTCTAGTCTATTTCTGTCTTGGGTATTCTTCAAATGGTACTCAGTTCCATGAGGTATTTGATGCCACTTATCCAGAACCCACCAGGCTTCCTCCAGCCCTTCTTCAGACAATCAGTTCTGTTAATCTCAGTTCTTTTGACAAGTTGGGGATTGAGTTGATTCCTTCCAGCACCTTCTTCTTTTGTACCAAAGCTGGTGTGTTTCAGTTACTGTTGGAGACCTTGTCTTGAAAAGTTTCCCCCTCAGTGAGTCAAATAAGATCTTTCTTGGAAGTAGCCTTCCCTCTCAGCCAGTGAATATTGGCCCTTCTTTTCCATTCCCCTCAAAAATGGTTCTGCTACATAAAAAAATAATCAAGTAAGAGATAAGAACCCAGGAGGCAAAATCATGAACAAATGAGAGGGCTATTCATTTGCAGAAAATTCTAGAAAATACTGAAATAGAGTTTTGGTTTGGGAAAATCCTAAAATAGAGATTGGGTAATAACTGGAGTGAATTTCATGCCAAGAACTAAGTAGATGATTGCAATGGATTTCAGAACATAGTATATGTAATTGCACTAAGCAAGACTCCTACTCTCCACCTGCAAGGTACCCACATCGCCAGAGATGTAGACACAGCCATGCTGCCCTATCTCACTGGAAAGAGAAGATCACTAAGCACAACTAGTCCTTAATGCTGTCCAATAATCCCACTACATCTACCTAGACTGGTACTCTCTCTTTATCCCACTCCAGAGGCATCTGCAGATGACGAAGGCTTAAAATAGTCCAGAACTGACCATTTGATTGGGTTCTGCATAATACTCTGCCCCAGTCTGTAGAGTACTATGTGAGGAGCCCTGACCACTAACATGAAGATAAGCTGCTCCAGTTCTCCCAGAGAATGAGGCTCAATTCTTTTGAGAAGAGCCCAGGTAGTTTCTTCCAGGTGGCAAATGACCTAATGCATCTACTCCAAGTGCCAGGCTTTTAATCCAATTCATTTTTATCTCCCTTGTTTATTCTTCTAACTCCTTTACTCCTACCCATACCTTGCAAGTGCTGGCCCAGGGCCTCTCAGAGACCATTTTACCTGCCAACATGATTTTCTTGAAAGATCTTATCTATTGATGTTCCCAATAAGTACCCAGCTCATTAAACTAAAAAGTCTCTGGGCACCTGGGTTACTCAGTTGGTTAAGCATCTGACTCTTGATTTTGACTTAGGTCATGGTCTCATAGCTGTTAGATCAAACCCCACATTAAGCTCTGTGTTGAGCTTGGAGCCTGCTTGAAATTCTCTCTCTCTCTCTCTCTCTCTCTCTCTCTTCTCCTCTTCCCTGTGGACTCTCACTCTCATAAAAAAAAGAAAATTAGAAATTAAAGTCTCAAGTTAGGGTATATATCAAAACATTTTCTTTTTTAAAGTTTATTCATTTATTTTGAGAGAGAGAGAGAGAGAGAGCGAGAGAGAGAGAGAGAGAGAGTGCAAGCTGGGGCAGAGAGAAGGAGAGACAGAAACCTAAACAGGTTTTGTACTGTCAGCATAAAGCTCCATTCAGGGCTCAAATTCACAAACCTTGAGATCATGACCTGAGCCACGATCAAGAATCAGACTCTTAACCAACACAATCCCCTAGGCACCCATATAATCAAAACATTTTAAAACAAATTAGAGTATATCATCATAAATTTTTGAATAATAGTTTATTGTCACATTGGTTTCCATGTAACACCCAGTGCTTCTACCCACAAGTGCCCCCCTCCATGACCATCACCC
>NC_043713.1:52848595-52857645 GCF_006229205.1 Suricata suricatta
TGTGTCCCTCTCTCTCCCCAACTCTCTTTCCCCCTTCCCCTCCCTTTGGTCCTCTGTTACGTTTCTTTTGTTACACCTATGAGTGCAAACATGTGGTATCTGTCCTTCTCCACCTGACTTATTTTGCTTAGCATGACACCCTCAAGGTCCATCCACTTTGTTACAAATGGCCAGATTTCATGCTTTCTTATTGCCATGTATAGTACTCCATGGTGTGTGTGTGTGGGGGGGGGTATATATATATACCACATCTTCTTGATCCATTTATCAGGTGATGGACATTTAGGTTCTTTCCATGATTTGGCTATTGTTGACAGTGCTGCTATGAACATTGGAGTACATGTGCTCCTATGCATCAGCACTTCTGTATCCCTTAGGTAAATCCCTAGCAGGGCTATTGCTGGGTCATAAGGGAGTTCTATTGATAGTTTTTTTGAGGAATCTCCATACTGTTTTCCAGAGTGGCTGCACCAGTTTACATTCCCACCAACAATGCAGGAAGGTGCCCGTTGCTCCACATCCTCGCCAGCATCTATAGTCTCTGGATTTGTTCATTTTAGCCACTCTGACCTGTGTGAGGTGGTATCTCAGTGTGGTTTTGATTTGTATTTTCCTGATGATGAGTGATGCTGAGCATCGTTTCATGTGCCTGTAGGCCATCTGGATGTCCTCTTCGGAGAAGTGTCTATTCAGGTCTTCTGCCCATTTCTTCACTGGATTATTTGTATTTCAGTTATGGAGTTTAGTGAGTTCCTTATAGATTGTGGATACTAGCCCTTTATCTGATATGCCATTTGCCACTATCTTTTCCCATTCAGTCGGTTTCCTATTAATTTTTTTGACTGTTTCCTTTGCATTGCTGAAGCTTTTTATCTTTATGAGGTCCCAATAGTTCATTTTTGTTCTTGATTTCCTTGCCTTTGGGGATGTGTCGAGTAGGAAATTGCTGCGACTGAGGTCGAGAAGGCTATTTCCTGATTTCTCGTCTAGGGTTTTTATGGTTTCCTGTCTCACATTCAGGTCTTTTATCCATTTTGAGTTTATTTTTGTGAATGGTGTAAGAAAGCAGTCTAATTTCATTCTTCTACACGTTGCTATCCAGCTCTCCCAACACCACCTGTTAAAAAGGCTGTCTTTTTTCCATTGGATACTCTTTCTTATTTTGTTGAAGATTAATTGGCCATACACTTGTGGGTCCAATTCTGGGCTCTCTATTCTATTCCATTGGTCCATGTGTCTGTTTTTGTGCCAATACCCTACTGTCTTCATGACTACAGCTTTGTAGTAGAGGCTAAAGTCTGGGATTGTGATGCCTCCTGTTTTGGTTTTCTTCTTCAATATTACTTTGGCTATTCAGTGTTTTTTGTGGTTCCATACGAATTTTAAGATAGTTTGTTCTAGCTTTGAGAAGAATGCTGGTGCAACTTTGATGGGGATTGCATTGAATGTGTAAATTGCTTTCGGTAATACTGACATTTTCACAACGTTTATTCTTCCGATCCACGAGCATGGAATGTTTTTCCATTTCTTTGTATCTTCTTCAATTTCTATCAACAGTGTTTTATAGTTCTCAGAATACAAATCTTTCACCTCTTTGGTTATGTTTATTCCTGGGAATCTTATATATAGGATTGATTCCTTAACTTCTCTTTTTTTTGCTTCATTTTTGGTGTATAGAAATATAAGAGATTTTTGAACAGTAATTTTGTATCCTGCAAATTGACTGAATCACATAGCAGTTCTAGCAGTTTTGGTTTAGGGTTTTTTTATGTAGAGTATCTAGCAGTGAAATGTTTAGGTTTTTTTTTTTTATGTAGAGTATCAAGTTATCTGTACATAATGAAATTTTTACTTCCCCCTTGCCAATTTGGATGGCTTTTATTACTTTTTGTTGTCTGATTGCTGTGGCTAGGACTTCAGCACTGTGCTAAATAACAGTGCTGAAACTGGATATTCCTGTCTTGTTCCTGACCATAGAGAGAAAGCTCACAGATTTTTCCCCCTGTTAAAGATAATATTAGCTGTGAGTTTTTCATGTAAGGCCTCTTAATGTCGAGTTAGGTTCCTTCTAACTCCAGTTTGTTGAGGGTTTTTATCATGGACGGATGTTGTACGGATGTCGACGGATGATGCTTTTTCTGTATCTAGTGAAATGATCATATGCTTCCTATCCTTTCTTTTATTAATGCAATGTATCATGTTGATTGATTTGCAAATATTGAACAAATTTTGCAACCCAGGTATAAATTCCACTTGATTGTGGTGAATGATTTTTTTAATGTATTGCTGGATTTGGTTTGTATTTTGTTGAAAATTTTTGCATCTATGTTCACCAGAGATATTGGTTCGTAGTTCTCTTTTTTGTGGTGTCTCTATCTGGTATTGGCATCAGGGTTATTCTGCCCTCATAGAATGAATTGGGAAGTTTTGCTTGTTTTTTTGTTTTTTAGACTCGTTTGAGAAGAATAGGTATTAAATCTTCTATAAGTGTTTAGCACAATTCACCTTCGAAGCCATTTGAACCTGGACTTTTATTTGTTGGGCATTTTTGAATTAGTGATTCAATTTTTTTGCTGCTTATAAGTCTGTTCAAGTTTCTATTTCTTCTTGTTTTAATTTTGATAATTTATATATTCTTCTAGGTTGTCCAATTTGTTGGCATATAGTTTTTTATGACATTCTCTTACAATTATTTGTATTTCTGTAGTGTTGCTTGTTATTTCTCCTCTCTTGTTTGTGATTTTATTTATTTGGGTCCATTCTCTTCTTTTGATAAGTCTTGCTAAAGGTTTATCAATTTTATTAATGTTTTTTAAAGAACCAGCTCTTGATTTCATAGATCTCTTCTATTGTTTTTGTTTGTTTGTTTGTTTGTTTTAGTTTCTATATCATTTGTTTCTTCTCTATTATTTATTATTTTCTTGCTTCTCCTGGCCTTAGGCTTTGTTGTTTTTTCTAGACCCTTTAGGTGTAAGTTTAGGTTGTTTATTTGAGATTTTCCTTGCTTCTTGAGGTACACCTGAATTGCTATATTCTTCTCTCTTAGGACTGCTTTTGCTACATCCCAACGGTTTTGTACCATTAAATTTTCATTTTCATTTGTTTCTATATTTTTTAAATTTCTTCTTTTATTTCCTTGTCGACTAATTCATTGTTTAGTAGCATGTTGTTTAACCTGCATGTATTTGTGGTCTTTGCAAATTTTTTCTTGTGATTGACTACAAGTTTCATAGTATTGTGGTCAGAAAAGGTGCACGGTATGAATTCGCTCTTTTTGAATTTGTTGAGGCTTATTTTGTGACCTAATATGTGACCTATTCTGGAGAATGTTTGATGTGCACTTGAAAAGAATGCATATTCTGTTGATCTAAAATAGAATGTTCTGAATATACCTGTTAAGTCCATCTGGTCCAGTGTGTCACTCAAAGCTGTTGTCTCCTTGTTGGTTTTCTGTTTAGATGATCTGTTGATTGATGTAAGTGTGGTGTTAAAGCCCCCTACTATTATTGCATTATGATCAATGAGTTCTTTTACATTTGTTATTATTTTATATATTTGGATGTTTCTAAGTTGGATGCATTTATATTTACACTTGTATCTTATTGGTGGATTGTCCTTTTTATTATAAGTACCACTCTTTGTTTCTTGTTACAGTCTTGTTTTAAAGTCTAGTTTGTTTGATCAAACTATTGCTATTCTGGCCTTCTTTTGACATACAAGTGCATGATAAATGTTTCTCTATGCCCTCATTTTCAATCTGCAGATCTTTAAGTCTAAAATAAATCTCTTATAGGCAGCATATGGATAGTTCTTGTTTTTAATCCATTAGGACACCCTATGTCTTTTGATCAGAACATTTAGTCCATTTACATTCATAGTAATTATTGATAGGTATACATTTATTGCTATTTTATTCCTTGTTTTGTAGTCCTTTTTGGAGATTTTCTCTAACCTTTCTTTGTCTTTCTCTTTTTTATGTTTTGCTGATTTTCATTAGTGATATGTTTGGATTTATATCTCTTTGTTCTTAACATGTGTATTAGTGGGTTTTGATATATAGTTACCATTTGCTTTATATATAACATAATCTGCATATAGTAATTTATATTAAGTTGGTGGTTGTTTAACTTTCACCCATTCTTTGCTCCTCACTTCCTCACATTTTTGGATATATGGTGTCATATTTTTTGTGGTGTCACATCTTTTTATCTTGTGAATTTCTTGGCTGTTTTACAGAAATATTCATTTTTACTGCTTTATGTTCCTTAACTTTATATTGTAACTTTTGGTCTCTCTTTTCTACTTAAAGAGTCCCCTTTAATATTTCTTGCAGGGCTCGCTTAGTGGTCACAAACTCCTTTAGGTTTTGTTTGTCTGAGATCCTCTTAATCTCTCCTTCAGTTCTGAAGGATAGCCTTGCTGGATAGTGTGTTCTTCACTGCAGAATTTTTCCTTGTAACATTTTGAATATGTCATGCCACTCCCTGGAGGCTTGGGAGGTTTCTGTTGAAAAATCTCCTGCTAGCCTTATGGGGTTTCCCTTTTAAGTTACTGAGTTATTTTCTCTTGCTGCTTTTAAGATTTTTTTTTTCTTTATCACTGTATTTTGCAAATTTAATTACATATGTTGGTAGTGGCTTGATTTTTGTTGATTTTGATGGAAGTCATTGGTGTTTTCTGGATTTAGCTGTCTTTTTCCTTCCCCAGATAGAGAAGATTTCAACCATTATTTCTTCACAAAAAATTTCTGCCCCCTTTCCTCTTTCTTTTTCTTGGACTACTATAATGAATGCACTATTATATTTGACAGAGTCACTGAGTTCTAAGTCTATTCTCATGTTGCATAATTCTATGTTCTTTTGTTAAGCTTTATTGCTTTACAATACTTTGTCCAGGTCATTAGTTCATTCCTCTGCTTCTTCCATCCTGCTGCTCATTGTAACACGTATGTTTCTAATCTCATTTATTGCACTCTTCATCTCTGAATGATTCTTTTTTAACTCTGTTATCTCAGTGGTAAGGGTCTCACTGATATCTTCCATTCTTTTCTCAAGTCCAGTCAGTATCCATATGATTGTTGCTTTATATTCTCCATAAGCGATTTTACTTATCAGCTTACTATTGGTTTTCCTTATATTTTGAGCTGTGGCCTTCTCTTGTTCTTTCATTTGGGATAAATTCTTCTGCCTTCCCATTTTGTTTAAGTCTCTTCCTGATTCTTTGTTAGAAAAGCCAGTGTCTTCTGCTCCTGAAAGTAATGGCCTTATAAAGAGGAGGTCATGTAGTGCTCAGGGCTTGGTGCTTCAGGGATTGTCACCACGGTGTGCTACATGCACTCTGCTGTTGTGTTCTGGCTACTTTATTCTTCAGGCCAGTCATCTGCCAAGGCTCTCCTTGCCTACTGTGGGCAGTGTTTTGCCCTCGGCCTGAATTTGGTGAGTTTTAACTAGGTGTGCTCTGGTCTGCTTGTGAAATGTCACCTGTTACCACCTCTACTGGAACTGAGGCTCTGCAAAACTCTCTAGTTGGGAGACTTTGTGGGGGCAGGTGTTTGTGCTGGTCTTCTGGGGGAGGGAACCTCCTTCCTGGGACTGAGGCAAGAGTGACTGAGAAAGCCATTCCTGCCAGAGGACAGGGGGGTGTAGCTTCCTGTAAGTTAGGCAGTCAGTGGCAACACTGCGATGCTTATTGAAAGTGGCTTTGTGTTGATAGTGAGGCAAGGGAAGTAAATTGTGCCGGCTAGTCCTTTTTCCCAGAGAGGAATCTCCACGAGTGCTGCTTCTCAGGGAAATGCTCCAAGATGAGCAAATAATCTCCCCACTGCGTCCCCAGGTGTTCTTCAGATCCTCGTTTCCATGCTGTCTGCCTTCTCTCCAAGACCAGCACAGTGCCCTCTGGGATCTATCCCAGCTAAGCCCAAGATCTGTAAAACTCAAGGCTTTAGGCCCCAATGGTTGCAAGAACTTACAAAATTTAGCCCCTCTCGCTCTAAGCCAATAGCTATGGGGAAACCTCCTCCTTGTGCATTCTCATTAGTGCTCCAGTCTTTCTCACCCTTCTCCACAACCCCAGCTCTCTTCCCTCTGCAGCAGCCAAAATCTGTTTCTCCCCAAACCATATCTCTGTGCTTGCTACCTTCTTCAGTGTGACCTCTTCTTTCTCTTTAGTTGTGGAGTTTGTTTTCTGAGTCCTCAGCTCAATTTCTGGGGTATTTAGGATGATTTGAGGGTTATCTAGTTGTATTCCTGGGAGGAAGTGAGCCTACGGTCCTTCTGTGTCACCATCTTCCTGTCAACCTCCTGTGTCAAGTGTCAATTTCTTAAAATAAGACAATAAGGAACTTGGCCACATCTAAAAATCTTCATAGAATCATCACTAGGGACAGATTCCACCTCAAAAAACCACTTTCTTTTCTCATTCATAAGAAGCAACTCCTCATCATTAAAGTTTATCTTGAGATTGCAACAATTTAATCACATCTTCAGGCTCTATTTCTAATTCCAGTTCTCTTGGTATTTCCACTACATCTGCAGTTACTTCCTCCACTGAAATCCTGCGCACCTGAAAGTCATGTATGAGGTTGGAAGCACTTTCTACCAAATTCCTGGTCATGTTGATATTTTTACTCCTTGCCACAAACCTCAAATGCTTTTTGATTAAGCTTTGGTTTTAATTCCAGTGTAGTTAACAAAGTCTTATACTAATTTTAGGTATATAGTATAGTAATTCAATAATGCTATACATTACTCAGTGCCCATCTTTTTTTTTTTATTGTTATAGTGTTTTGTCAAGTTGGTTTTCATATAACTCCCAGTGCTCATTTCAACAAGTGCCCTTCTCCATGTCTGTCATCCATTTCCCCCTCTCCCCGACCCCCCATAAACTCTCAGTTTGTTCTCAGTATTTAAGAGTCTCTTATGGTTTGCCTCCCTCCCTCTTCTTAGCTATTTTCCCCTTCCCCTCCACTATGGTCCTCTGTTAAGTTTCTCAAGTTCCACATATGAGTGAAAACATATGGTATCTGTCCTTCTCTGCCTGACTTATTTCACTTAGCATGACACCTTCAAGTTCCATCCATGTTGCTACAAATGACCAGATTTCATTCTTTCTTATTGCCATGTAGTACTCCATTGTATATACAAACCACATCTTCTTGATCCATTCATCAGTTGATGGACATGTAGGTTCTTTCCATGATTTGGCTATTGTTGACAGTGCTGCTATGAACATTGTGGTATATGTGCCCCTATGTATCAGCACTCCTGTATCCCTAGGGTAAATTCCAAGCAGTGCTATTGCTGGGTCATAGGGGAGTTCTATTGTTAATTTTTTGAGGAAATTCCACACTGTTTTCCAGAGCAGTTGCACCAGTTTACCAACAGTGTAGGAGGGTGCCCATTTCTCCACATCCTTGCCAGCATCTATATAGTTTCTTGATTTGTTTATTTTAGCCACTGGCGTGAGGTGGTATCTCAGTGTGGTTTTGATTTGTGTTTCCCTGATGATGAGTGATGTTGAGCATCGTTTCATGTGCCTGTAGGCCATCTGGATGTCCTCTTTGGAGAAGTGTCTGTTCATGTCTTCTGCCAATTTCTTCACTGGATTATTTGTCTTTTTGAAGGGGTGTGGAGTTTGGTGAGTTCCTTATAAATTTTGGATTCTAGCCCTTTATCCAATATGTTATTTGCAAATATCTTTTCCCAGTGCCCATCTTCAAAAAATATTTTATTTATTTTTTAAAGTCTCCATTCCCAACATGGGGCTCGAACTCACAACCACAAGATCGAGTCACATGCTCTGCTGACTATGACAGCTAGGCACCCCTTAGTGCCCATCTCAATAAGTGTATTCTTTAGCCTCTGTTACCAATTTCACCCACCCAGCCACTTCCTCCTGGTAACCATCAGTTTGTTCTATAGTTAAGAATCTCGTTTTTTTATTTGTCTCTCTCATTTCTCCCTTTGTTTTATTGTTTAAATTCCACATATGAGTGAGACCAAAGGTATTTGTCTTTATCTTACTGACTTATTTCACTTAGCATCATACCCTCTAGATTTATCTACGTTATTGCAAATGGCAAGGTTTCATTTGTTTTTGTGGCTGATAAATATTTATTGTATATATACACCACATCTTCTTTATCCATTCTTGTAGCCAGGGAAGAATGGTTATTGTAATAATGGTGCTATAAACATGAGGGTGCATGTATTTCTAGTCTTTTTGTATTTTGGGGGTAAGTGCCCAGTAGTGTGATTGCCAGATTGTAGGGTGGTACTATTTTTAATCTTTTGAGCAACTTTCCATCTTCTTTTTCACAGTGGCTGCACCAGTTTGCATTAACTAACAGTGCAAAAATGTTTGATTTTCTCAACATCCTCATCAACACCTATGGTTTCTTGTGGTTTTGCTTTTAGCCACTGTGGCAGGTGTGAAGTGATATCTCATCGTAGTTTTGAATTTTATTCCTCTGATGATAAGTAATGATAAACATCTCTTCATGTGTCTGTTAGCCATCTTTGGAGAATATCTGTTCATGTCTTCTGCTCATTTTTAACTGGATTATTCAGTTTTTGGATGTTCAGTTGTATCATTTGTTCATATATTTTGTATAATCATCCTTTATCAGTTATGTTATTTGCAAATATATAATCCCAGTCAGTAGGTTGCTTTTTAGTTTTTTCATTTCCTTTCCTGTACAGAAGGCTTTTATCTTGATGTAATCTCAATAGTTTATTTTTGCATTTATTTCCTTTTTTTAATTTAAAATTTTTATTTATTTTTTTTTACTTTATAAAGTTTCATATTTTTAACATATGCAATTATTTTCCATCATTTACAATACAGTAGTTGTAATGACACTCAAAACAGAAAAGCAAAGTAAAAAATCAAAACACCAACTTCTGTTTCATGTAATTAGACTTATACAGAAATTAGAAGGTTAAGTAACAACTAGTTAATCACCTAATTTCACAGCTATCTGAAGTGGCAATCGTTATATAGCAGCTTATCTATGATACATTCAAGATAAATGATACAATATATTACTTGTT
>NC_043713.1:52857745-52873637 GCF_006229205.1 Suricata suricatta
ATTTAGAAAATGTTGCTAGAGCCAGTGTCAGAGAAATTACTGCCTGTACTCTCTTCTAGGATTTTTGTGCTTTCAGGTCTCACATTTAGGTTTTTAATCCATTTTGAGTTTATTGTTGTATATGGTGAAGAAAGTGGTTCCATTTAGTTCTTTTGCATGTAGCTGGCCAGTTTTCCCAACACCATTTGTTGAAGAGACAGCATTTTCCCCATTATATATTCTTTCTCTTTTGTTGAAGATTAATTGACCATATAATTGTGGGTTTATTTCTATTTCTTTATTTGTAATTTTTGGTGTGTGACCAGTACCATACAGTTTTGATTATAACAGCTTTGTAATATAATTTGAAATCTGGAATTATACTTCCAGTTTTCTTTTTTAATGTTCCTAATGGCATCTAGAATGATGACCCCTTTCCAGAAGGTTGTCAATTGACTTGGCCCTGATCCATCAGAGAAATTGCTATGTATGAGTACTATAAACTTAGAAAATATATTTTTTAAATCATAAGACCTGAAAGTTTAAATGACTTCATAATCCATGGGCTGTAGAATGGATGATTTGTTAGCAGGCATGGAAACAACATTTTTCTTATTATACATCTCCATTAAACCTCTTGGGTGACCAGGTACATTGTCAATGAGCAGTATTTCTTCTTGGAAGAAACCACTTTTTTTTTATGAGCAGGTCTCAATAGTGGGCTAAAGATATTCAATAAACCATGTTGTAAACAGATGTGCTGTCATCCAGGCTTTGTTGTTCCATTTACAGAGCACAGACACAGTAGGTTTAGCATAATCCTTAATGGCTCTAGAATTTTAGGAATGGTAAATGGTCATTGGTTTTAATGGAAAGTCATCCGTTAGTTGTCCTGGCCTCTAACAAGAGTGTTAGCCTGTTATTCAAAGCTTTGATACCAGGCATTGACTTCCTCTCTACAGCTATGAGAAGACTAGACGGTATTGTCCAAATAAGGCTGTCTCATATACATTGAATATCTGTTTTTTAGTGTAGCACTTTAGTAAATTATTTTAGCTGTATCTTCTGGATAATTTGTTGCTTCACCTTGTATTTTAGTGTTATGAAGATGCTGTCTTTTCTTAAACCTCTGCTGGCTTCAAACTTTTCTTCTGCAGTTTCCGCACCTCTTTCTGCCTTAATAGAACTGAAGAGGAACAAGATCCTGCTATGGATTAGGCTTTGGTTTAAAGGAATATTGTGGCAGATTTGCTCTTCTATCCAGACCACTAAAACTTTCTCCATATAGCAATGAAGCTGTTTTGCTTTCTTATCATTCATGTGTTCACTAGAGTACACTTTTAATCTCTTTCATAAACCCATGCTTTGCATTCACAACTTGGCTATTATTTAGCACAAGAGGCCTAGCTTTCAGTCTATCTCAGCTTCCAACATATTTTTCTCATTAAGCATAATGATTTCCAGATTTTGATTTAAAGTGAGAGATGTATAATTCTTTCTTTTATATAAACACTTAGAATCCATTAAAGAACTATTAGCTGGCTTAATTTCAATGTTGTGTATCAGAGAATAGGGAGTTCGAAGGAGAAGGAGAGAGTTAGGGAAATAGCTGGTCAGTGGAGGAGTCAGAACATACACATTTATCAGTTAAGCTTGGTCTCTTATGCGAATGAAGTTTGTGACACTCCAAAACAATTAGAATATTAACATCAAAGATCATTGATCACAGTTCATCATAGCAAATTTACTAATACTGAAAAAGTTTGAAATATTGCAAAGATTATCAAAATGGGACAAAAGGACACAAAGTGAGCAAATGCTATGGAAAAAACAGCACTGATAGACTTGCTCAGTGCAGAGTTGCCACAGACATTCAATTTGTAAAAAATAGAAAACAAAGAAAAACATACAAAAGCATATACAGAAAAACAAAACAAACAACAACAAAACCCCCACAGTATCTGCAAAGCATAATAAAATGAGGTATGCCTATAGAACAGTAAACTCAAATTGGATCATAGAACCAAATATGACTTATAACTATAAAACTTGGAGAAGAAAATATCAGAGAAAATCTTTGATATCTTGAATTAGGTGAAATTATTTTAGTTATGACACTGAAAGTTTACATATTTTATACATACAAATTTTATAAATCGACTTCATCAAAATTTAAAATGTTTGCCCTGTAAAAGACACCATCATGTGAATGAAAACACAATACACAGCCCTCAAGAAAGTTTTTGCACATCACATATCTGACAAAAAAAAAAAAAACTGTATCTAGGAGACATGAATAACACTTACAGCTCAACAATAAGAAACAATCTGATTACAAGCTGGGCAAAATATTTGAACAAGGCACTTCACTGAAGAAGATATACAGAGGAGTAATGCTGACATGTTGGTCCTATGAGTCATTCCCTCTCTTTCCCCTTCAATTTACAACCACTAGGCTATGAGTAACCCAATACCGATTCCTCCTCACAGAATACCAGGATTCCACTCAGTGCTCTTCCCCTTAAGTGCCCTCCACCATTTTGACAATAAAATATTATGGAAAAAAAAAAAAGAATACCAGGATTCCAGAGAGATTCATACATGTGTTTGCCTGAAGGTGGATGGACTGGATCTCCTGGAGTTGGGGGATCTGTGGGAGCAGTGGCAGAACCTGGGGAGCTGTGGTGGTGCACATGATTCCCCGTGGTTCTGAGTACCCAGGACCCTTGTGATCCCACCAACTGGACCCTGGCAGCACGGATGGCACCGAGGACACTTCCGGCAGTGGGGGGATGGAAGGGGTAGAAATTGTATACTAAATATAGCCATGGGGCAGCCCAGTTAAGAGACACTAAAAACATATGCTCTATCACCACCTGCTGGAACACAAAGGAAGGGCTTCTAATTTCCAACCTGTTGAACTATTAAAGTCAAAGTAAACAAAATTTTACCTACATAAGATAGGTGTTCACTACCTCAGAGGCACCTGCAGAAACACACCTCATTAAACGCCGTGAATAATCATAGGAACACGATATCACAAATATTCTCCAGCAACCAAATTCAAAGTCACAAAAGATTGAAGTCTAATAGCAAATTCAAAATAGTTATTGTGAAGAAACTCAAACAGCTACAGGAAAACTGAGAAAGGAAATTTAATGAACTCAGGAGTAAAATTAATAAACAGAAGGAGTATGTCACCAATGTGTTTAAAATTATAAACAAAATCTGGAGCAGAAGAACTCAATAAATGAGATAAGGAATGTATTAGAAAGCCTTAAAAATTGAGCAGATCTTGAGGGAAGAGAAAATAAGTAATCTGGAGGACAGGAATCTAGAAATGATTCAAGTGGAAGAGGAGAACTAATGTTTTTAAACAGAAAAACAATAGAAAGAATCAATAAAAACTAAAAGATGTTTCTTTGAAAACATAAAATGGACAAACCTTTATCTAGACTAAGAAAAAAAGAGAGGATTCAAATTTGGAAATGAAAGAGAAAATATTACAACTGATGTTACAGAAATACAGAGTATTATAAGAGAATTCCATAAACAATTATATTCCAACAGATTTTATAACCAAGAAGAAAAAGACATTTCTATAAACATAAATCTACCAAGACTGAATCAGGAAGAAACAAGAAATCTGAATAGACCAATAATAAGTTAAGAGATTGAGTCACTAATCAAAAAATTCTCATCACAGAAAATTGCAGGGTTAGATGGCTCCATTGGTGAATTGTACTAAACATTTAATGAATTGATAACAATCCTCCTCAAACTCTTCCATGGTATTGAGAAAGAGGAAAGTCACTCTTCTTTGTTTCTTTTTTCCTTGCTTCTTTCTTTCTTTCATTTAATTCCAGTGTAGTTAACAAACAGTGTTATGTTAGTTTCAGGTGTACAAAATAGTAGTTCCACAATTCCATATATTGTTCAGTGCTCACTAAGATAAGTGTACTCTTAACCACTATACCTATTTCAAACTTATTCCATGAAGTCAATATTACCTTGATACCAAAACCAGATAAGAATTTTGCAAGAAAGCTACAGACCAATATCCTTGATGAATATAGATATAAAAATTTTCAGATGAATATTAGCCAACTATATTCAAGAACATGTTAAAAGGGTTTTACTATGTGACCAAGTGAGATTTATCTTTAGGATGCAAGGATGGTTCAATATATGCAAATCAATAAATGTAACTCTTCACATCAATAAATGAAAGAAAAATTACCTGATTATCTCAATACATACAGAAAAAGCAGTGTATTTATTAATATATAACAGCATCTTTTTATATTAAAAACACTTCACAGGTTCATACAAAGGCAACATACTTTAACATAACAAAGGTCATATATGACAGCTTATACTCAATGGAGAAAAATCAAAAGTGTTGCCTTTGAGATCAGAAATAAGGCAAAGTAACCCAGGCTTACTATTATTCAATAGGGTAGTGAAAATCCTAGCTAGAGCAATTAGTCAAAACACAGAAATAAAAGGCATCAAAATTATGGAGAAAAAAGTAAAACTGGTCCTATTTGCTGACAATATGATCTTATACATAGAAGATGCCAAAGACTCAATAAAAAATTATTGAAATTAATCAATGATTTCAGTAAAATGGCATGTTACAAAATCTACTTCTAGAAATCAGTGGCATTCTTTTACACTAGTAAAGAAGCAGCAAAGAAAGCAAGAAAGAAAGAAAAAAGAAAAGCAATTGCAATAGCATCAAAGACAGTAAAACATTTAGTACTAAATTTAACTAAGAAAATAAAAGATATCTACAATGAAAACTTCAAGACTACACTGAAAGATATAAAAGACACAAACAAATGGAAAAACATTCATGTTCATGGATTGGAAGAATAAATATCATTAAAATGGACATATTACCCAAAGCCATTTATTGATTCCTTGCAATCTCCATCAAAATACCAAAGTCATTCTTCACAAAAATGTAAGTAACAATTCTAAAATTTGTATGGAAACACAAAAGATTCCAAAAAACTCAAAGCAATCCTGTGAAAAAGAACAAACTATAGTAATAAAAATAGTTTGGTACTGTCACAAAAATTGATACATAGGCCAATAGAATAGAATAGCAAGCCTAGAATTAAATCCTGGTACGTATATTGGGAGTCAAGAACATGCAGTAAGAGAAGCAGGTTATCTTCAAAAAATAGTGCTGGAAAACCTGGAGAGGCACATGCAGACCCATGTAATTACATCCCTATCTGTAACCAATCACAAAAATTAACTCAACCTGGGTCAAATACTTAAACATAAGACCCAATTCCATAAAGATCCTAGAAGAAAACAAAGGGAAGAAGCTCACTGATATTGGTCTTGGAAATGATTTTTTGGATATGACACCAAAAGCACAAACAACAGAAGCAAAAATTAGCAAATGAGACTACATCAAACTCAAAAGGTTCTGCACAGCAAAATTAGCAATTAACAAAATAATACAGCAACCTAGAGAATTGGAGAAAAATTTTGCAAATCTTGTATTGAATAAGGGGTTAATATCCAAAAATATATAAACAACCAACACAACTTGATAGCATAAAAACAATCTGATTAAGAAGTGGGTAGAAAAACTAAGTAGACAATTTTCCAAAGAATGTATCAAAATGGCCAGCAATCATATGATAAGATGCTCAACATCACTAATCATCAGGGGGATGCACCTAAAAACCACAATGAGATATTACCTCATATATTTTAGAATGGCCACTATCAAGAAGACAAGAGACAAATGCTGGTGAGGCTGTGGTGATAATGGAACACTTATATGTAAATTAGTCCAATCACTATGGAAAACAGAGGTTCTTTTAAAAAACTAAAAATAGATCTATCATACCAACCAGCAATTTCACTTCTGGGTATATACCCAAAGGAAATTAAAGCAGGAATTTAGGACATAAGGAGATATATACACACCCATGTTTATCACAGCATTATTCTTTATAATAAAGATATAGAAACAAACCAAATGCATATCAATAGTGAAGAGATAAAAATATGATATATCCAAATATATAAACAACTTGTCAAAATTAACACACAAAACAAGTAAGCCAAAAAATGAACAGAAGACATGAAAGAGACATTTCTCCGAAGAAGGCATCCAGATGACCAACAGACACATGAAAGTAGGTCCATCATCACCTACCGTTAGGGAAATGCAAATCAAAACTACAGTGAGATATCACTTCACATATATCAGAATGGCTGAAACAAACAATACAAGAAACAGCAGGCATTGGTGAGGACGTGGAGGGAAAGAACACCCTGCCCTTTTGGTGGGAATGCAAACTGGTGCAGCAAACAGCATGGAGGTTCCTCCAAAAGGTAAAAGTAGAACCACCTTATGATCCAGCAACTGCACTACTACACATTTATCCAAAGAATACAAGAACATTAACTCAGAGGGATACATGCACCTCGATGTTTAAAGCAGCATTATTTACAATAGTCAAATTATGGAAGCAGCCTAAACGTCCAATAATTGAGAAGTAGATAAAGATGGAGCTGTGTATATATATGCAATGAAATATTATCCAGTCATAAAAAGAATGAAATCTTGCTATTTGCAATGACATGGATGAATCTATAGAGTATAATGTTAAGCAAAATGAATCAGTTAGAGAAAGAAAAAATACCATATGATTGCACTCACATGTAGAATTTAAGTAACAAAACAAATGAGTGAAGGGGAAAAAAGATACAAAAATTTGGAGAGATAATATTTTCAATTAAAGGATAGACTGTCTCTAATTGCTGAATCAAGATGTATAGATTTTTTTTTATGTAAATAAAAGTGAAAAGAAACCTGGGGTAGCTATACTTATATTAGACAAAATAGATTTTAAGTTAAAGAAGCATAACGTTAAAAGGATTGATCCAACAAGAGAATGTAACATTTCTCAATTGCATGTCTCCTTTAAAATTGAATGTAAGACATAATTTCACTGGCAGACTAGCTTTCTGATCTGAGGAGTTGAGCCTTCTACTGTTTCCACCCTATCTCAGTCAGTGTCCTCTGTTTTAGGACACTAAAATTGAATCGAACCTTACAAAAAGCTTTTTTTTTAAATGGCTTTAGTGAGTAAACTTTCTGGACAAGCAACATCATGAAGAAAGAGTTGTATCCTTGTTCACATAAGATTATTCAGAATCAACTGACCAAATTGGACTTCCAACTACAATAAAGGTACTTGTTTGCATGTGGATTTTCATGATTTTGTTTGGTGTTTATATCCTTTGGATAACTATTTGGTCACAGTGACTCTATTCTAAGTGATTCCCAGACAGGCATGATAACCCCATTACTTTTTCTTATTCGTACAAGCCTTCCTCCTCTATTTTTTGGGTGTGTTGGGGATGAAGAGGTAGAAACTATGTTGCTGCCGTTGTGCAAGCTGCCTTTGAGATCATACATTCTTTGTTTATTTTGATCTATTTTAAGAAGGCAAAGGATGATATTAGGGCAGAGGTGGCAATATGCTACTCCTCTTCAAAATTCCTTCTCATATACAGGGAATTCACCCTAATCTTTGAGTGAAATTTGTCCAATTCTAAATTGAAATGATATCAGTGGTATAAAGTCCCAATATTCTCAAGCTTCATATGTATGAAAATAATAGCCATATTCTATATCCTTCAAATATTTGAAATCCTCTATCTGAAAAAAAAGTCTCATTTTTATCAACTTCCTGTATTCTTTACCTTAAATAGTGGCATCACTATGTACCCAGTTTCTCAAGTGGAAACCTGAGGAACATCCTGTCACTTTCCTACTTTGTTTCACAAATCTAATATGGGCACTGTGGTTACACTCATAAATACTTATAATATCCCTACCCACCTTCCATTGCTAAGGACAGGTTCTTAGTTTCTAATTACTTCAAGAGGCTCCTCCATTCGTCATATAGTATCCTTTATAATCTAACCCCGATAAATTCTACCACTCCCCCTTACATGTGACCATGTGCTCTAGTTACAGAAAATTTGAACAAGGATGTATTTGACCTTGGGATTGAAGGATTAGAGGATGAATAAGACTTAGCAAGGGATATATGAAGAATGAGGGAAGTTCTGAGAGAGAGAAGTCCCTATACTGTAAAATCTATTATGCACAGGAAAAGGTGAGTCATTTGAAATTGTTGAAGCACTGGAAGAAGCTGGAGATACAACTGGGGAAATACAAAGGGGTCTGATTAAGATAGGCCTTAGACACTAATCAAGGCTGAAACTTTACTCTGTAGACACTGAGGAACTATGGTGCATTTTAAGTGAGAGAGTCATAAGTGGGTTTGGAATTCGATGAGATGATCCTAGTAACAGACACTTGAAAGCAATCAAGCTTGGAGGTTAAGAAACAGCAATTCAGTCCGGAGTGGGACGATAGGGCTGCCGCACTAGGGGTTGGACAAAGGGATGGGTGATTGGGGTATTAAAGAGTTTGACACAACCATAGGTACAGGTTCATCACAGTGGAAAATTAGGGTATAAGAACAGCCTGTGCTAAGTCCCGAGTTTCAGAATTCAGTGACCAGGCAACTGGTTCTACTGGCCAATGCTGAAAATGCGAGAGAAGGGCCCTACAGTAAGGGAAGCTCAACCCACTTTTGATTATCCTGTGGTTTAATGCCATTTGGACCTCTAAGAGAGAAAGCAGGGAGATGAGGGGGTGACAGCTAAATCCCCGAGTTCACCGCCACTGCCACCATCTTCAGGGTGATTCTCTCCAGTGGGGCTGCTCTGCAAGTACCCAAGGAAGTCTGAACAATGCTTGCCATTACTAATTACATGAGTGCCCTAGACAAGTTTCTTCATTTTATCCATTTGCTCACATTAAAGAATCTCTGTGATTCTGTACCTTTCAGAAAACTTGATTTGTTCTGAAATTTTATACTAGGTCAGACTCTATGTACACATCTTCCTTAAAATGCATGTGAATAAACACTTATAAGAAACTAACCTCTTTTATATCAAGCTTTCATCTCAAATTCCCACAGTTGATAGTCATAGCATAAGAGGAGAGATTTATACATGGCATATAGTTTGCACTCCATAAATGTTACTAAATGGGTATTTTACTGAAAAAAAAAAGCCCTGTATTTCTTTAACACTGCAAGTTTACATATTTTTTAAAAATTTTAATGTTTATTTATTATTTTGAGAGAGAGACAGAACATGAGCAGGGGAGTGGAGAGAGGGAGACACAGAATACAAAGCAGGCTCCAGGCTCTGAGGTGTCAGCACAGAAGCCCGATGTTGGGCTCGAACCTCCCAATTATGAGATGTTGAATGCTCAACCAACCGAGTCACCCAGGCACCCCTGCAGGTGTACATATTAACAACCTCCTGATTGGTGAATACATATTACATTTTATTTCATTAACAGAAAAAAACAAAGGAAATTGATTGTGTTTCCTCCCCTTGTTAGTGAACACATTAATTATTGCTACTACCAGCAGCACAGACTTTTCTTAGTAACAGTTATTGCCATTAAGTATATTGTTGCTAATAATTGTTTTAGGAACTGAAATTCTTACCACATGTAATTGATGGAAACAATTAGGGTAAGTGCTGTTTTATACAATTGGTTCATGATTTACTTTGCATTGCAAATAATTTTATTAGTTGTTTTTTATTTTATAAAAATGTCTATTAATTTAAAAGCACATATAGCTCTAATTTCTACTTTTTGTCTATAAACAGCTTAATATGCTCCATCAGTGAGCCTTTAAAGCAAAACAGAAAAACCCAGATATTTTAAGCATAAACACATATGCTTCTCATACTTAATTGCGATGTGCTTTATTTTCTAAAAGTATATTTTTAAACATGTCCACTTAGAATCTTAGTCATGCATGCTTGACACACGTGACCCTTCCCTACTAGCCTATCATTGAAAAAGCTGGTTGACTCTAAGCACTTACTAATGATTCCTTGTTCTTCCTGGAGGAGATAATAATAGATTACCTCTTCCTCTAACCTAGGCTGTTATTCAGACCACCATTTAGAGAACTGTACTCCGGCTTTTTCCTGTTGTCTTCCTCCCAGAACATCTCTCCTTTCATGTGAAGAAGGTCATGTGCGTCTACACCGTGGCTCCCACTCCATCAGACCTCAGTTCTAGTAGCTCATTTTGCATACACACTTTACAACAGAGTCCCTTGTCTGTTGAAAGGGGTGAATTACAAGCTAATAGTTTGAGTTTTCTGATAAACAACAACTGACAGAAAATAACACCATGAATCTCAAGCTAATATTTGGTGATGTATCTGACAAGGACCCTTCTCTGACATCAGATCTTCAGCACTATCACCATCTTTCTTCTGATTTGCATACTTGAAGAAACAGAGCAGCTTTGTATCTATTCTATGGCCTCAGTGCACATTTCTAGCATGCTGCTGCTTCTTCTATTAGAGAAACTTAAGGTGGGTCAGTAATAGGTCAGTATAGTCAGTAATAGAATACCACTGGTATAAGAAAAATAAATTATTAGTGGTTTGTTTTTCTGTTTTATTTAGAGTTGTTTCTGGGAATAAAGGACAATTTGAATATAGGAACCAACTGAATAAATAAAACCACTAAAATCATTATGCTAAGTGAAATTAGTCAGAGAAACATAAATACCAGAAGACAACACTCATATATGGAATTTAAGAACCAAAACAGATTAACATAGGAGAAAAGGGGAAAAAAAGGGAAGGAGGCAAACCTTAAAAGACTCTTAAATATATTAAGAGAACAAACTGAGGGTTGTTGGAGGGGAGGTGGGGAAGGGGAATGGGCAACATGGGTGATGGGTCTTAAGGAGTGCATTTGTCCTAATGAGCACTGGGTGTTATATGTCAATGATGAATCACTAAATCCTACTTCTGAAACTAATATTACACTGTATGTTAACTAACTGAAATGTAGACAAAATCTTGAAATACAGAAATAAATAAATAAATAGATCACACACACAAAATAATATTTTAGACAGAAATGAAAAGATATTTTTGAGGGTGTATGAAAAGTAAAACCAAGGCTAATGGGTGAGAGCTACACAGCTCTCAATATAAGAATAAATTTCAAAGAAGCTGAGAGTCACCCAAAGATGGCAAAACTATGTCAAAAAATGACACTTATCCCTGAAAGTATTCTCAGAGGTTGAAGAATTATTTGGTGCAGTTGAGAAAGTTAGTTATTGAAATAAACGTTCTAAGACCTAGTATAGATAGTCTATCTTCTGTAGTAAGCCACCTAAGCTTTAAAAAAAGAAAGGAGAGAAAGAGGGAGCATTAATACAATACATTTGTGCATTTATTATGATAAATATATTTTTAATTTTTGCTATTATATATAGATATAATGACACATATAGATTTGTATACAGACTTTGTATATAGAATTTATCTATAGAGTTATTTTTGGAATTTATACATAGAATTTGGTTTATAAGCCAAGTGTAGACATAAAAAGGACATTCTGAACGTGAATTTATGGATTAGGAATGTGGAAAGGACACAGCTGGGAATTTCTTCCTTTGTAATTTCTCATATAGTGAGATTATGGCTCAGGCTACAGTCATCTGAAGATGGACTAGGGGGGACAGCCAAGATGGCTCCCTCACATGGCTCATAGCAGCTGCTGGTCGTTGGCTGGAAGGTCTGCTGGGTTGTCAGCTTGAGCACCCATTTGGCTTCTCCAGCATGGTGGTCTCAGAATAGTCAGATCTGTGATTCAGTGCTCCAAAAATGAGTATTCATTTAAGAAAAGCATAAGTTATAACACTTTTTATGTCCTAGTCTCTCAGGTCACATATCATCACTCTTCTCTTTCCTGGCTTCAAGCAAGTTTCAAGTTATATACCACTTAGAGTTGAGATCCACTGAGCCAGATTCCTTTAGTCAATATGGACTGAGAGCCTTAACAAGTAAAATTAATTGACATCTCTTGATCACTCTCTGGAGTTGTTACTATGGTTTAAATTCCCATGTTGGAATCCAGTCTTTATCTAAGGAATGGGTTTATAGTTGGCTATTCTTCTGATAGAACATAGAGTCATAAAAATAATTTCTATAACAAGAAAGTTGTTTTTTTGTTATAAAAATGTCAAATCCTAAAATGACATTATTGTACTTACCCATGCAAACAGAGCTCTGTTAAATTTTGCCTAACTGCTTGGCAGATGAGTTGAACTTGATAACCAACGGGCTGAAAGGGAGATTTTTTTTTTCTCCAACTAAACTTTCAACATTCAGATGTATAGGATATTTTAATTACAAATCCACCCATGTCCTAAAATGTCCTAGAATGGGAAATTATTCATTTTGTCCAGAAGCATATTGTCATCAAATCAGCATCTTCTTTAGCTTATACTTGGGTTATAAGTGCAGTAATATAGAGATTCTCAGCAAGTGGCAATGATTATGGAAGTGAGTTTGCTTTTATTTAGTGTTGCTGCATACAAAACTTTCTATTTCTCATATATTATTATGACTTTATAAAATATCACAGTCACAGTTGTGAGATGGAGCCCTGTGTCAGGCTCTACACTAGGCATAGAGCCTGCTTGGGAATCTCTCTCTCTCCCTTTCTCTCTTCCACTTCCCCCTCAAAAATTAAGAAAGAACATAAAGTGCCATCCTCATCACATCTCATCAACAGTGTATACTATCAAAGTGATTTGTCACTGTGGATGCCATCCTTGATCACTTGGCTGAGATAGTGTTTGTCCAATTTCTTCAGTGCAAAGCTACACTCTGTTCCTTTCCATATTGTATACATTCTGTGGAAGGATAAAGTCCCCACATCCTGCTGACTTTGAGGAGTTAGGTTCCACCTCCCTGAAAGCAGCTTATCTACATTAATTATTTGGAAGTTTTCTGTGTTGGAGATTTGTCTATCCCCTCTAATTGATTTATTTAATAATTTCTATCAGTATGGATTCATGGATATTTATTTGTATCTTTGACTTCTTTAAGTTTTGAATGATCCAACACTACTTCATACATTTCATTGCTCAAATTGTTCTAGCTCCTGTTTCCTGATGACATCTCCATTAGTGTGGATAGCATTTTTTTGTTTGTTTTATTTTGTTTTTTGATCACTTTCTTGTTAGCACCATAAGATGCTCCAGGCTTATCTTGCATGTTCCCTGCCACAGGCTGAAATGAGCCATTTTTCCAAAAAGCTGAAGTTCCCTCTAAAAAAATACACATGCACACACTTATCCTTGGAGAAATACATATACATATATAATTAATTTTTTAAATTAGAGTATTGTTGACACACAATGTTACTTTAGTTTCAGGTGTAGAACATAGTGATTCAACATCTCTATACATTATGCTATGTTCACCATATGTGTAGCTACCATCCATCTGTCACCATGTAATGCTATTACGATACCATTGACTATATTCCCCATGCTGTGTCTTTTATTCTCGTGACTTATTTATTCCACAACTGGAGGCCTGTATCGCTAGCTTCTTTGATCATAGAATGATACTGGAAACCAAGATCTGGGCACTATATGTACTCATTGCTATTGGGGTGTCATTTCCTTTAGGTCTTCTCAGATGACACAATAAAAAATACATGTATTCTATCTGTGTGTGTGTGTGTAGACACACACACATCTATAAGTATTTCCATGAATAACCATTTGTATTTATATTAAGCTAAACGTGAGTTAATACTCATGTCTCCAACTCTGATCCACTACCACATGAATCTTGTAGCCTCTATTCCTTGCTTATACATAAATTCCCACTTCAACAGTAGTATCTCGGTCCCCACCATTTGCCATTGACTTAATTCTTCAATTAAGTATACATATATTGTATTTCAGAATCATTAACCTGCATTCCCATGGGAAACCACATTATTAACTACAGTACAGTGTTTGTATGCAGTTCTTTTTGTCCTTACTCTTTCGTATTCCACTCATTTTGAAAGTTACTTAGGTTAGCAACATTTTAATGCTACCCCTTCACTGAGGTCATTTCATATATTTCTTTTTTTTTTTTATTTGAATCGTTTAAGAGAGAGAGCAAGCATGAGTGTAGATAGAGAGTCAGAATCTTAAGCAGACTCCATGCTTAGTGCAGAGTCCAGTGCAGTGGTCCTGATTGAGATCATGACCTGGGCCAAAATCAAGAGTGGGCTGCTTAACAGACTGAGCCACCCACGCACCCCTCATATATTTCTAATACCGTTAGATTATCTTGTCATATTTTACATTCCATTCTGTGGATCCCCCCCATCTCTTAGATGATATTTTTTATTTGTATACATGAAAACGTGGTCTGTTTACTGTAAATTCTAGGGGTTTTAACAAATGCATAGTGACATATAATCATGATATAATGTCATACAGAATATTTTCAGCACACTAAAAATACGTCCTGTTCTTCACCTATTCAATTTCTGCTCACCCTGACTCTCCCAGAAGCCCTGGCATTCAGTGATCTGTGTACCAACTCTATAATTTTGCCTTTTCTAAAATGTCATATAAATAGAGTCATACAAGCCATGGCCTTTTCAGACTGGCTTCTTTTACATAGAAACATGCTTTTAAGTTTCATCCATATCTTTGTGTGATTTGGTAGGTCAGTCTTTTCATTGCTGAATATATTCTATTATCCACATATTTTATACCAGATTTTATAATTTTTACCATCATTGATCAGTTCCCGTATTGTAAGACATGTTGATTGCCTCCAGGTTTGGTGATTATGACAAAGGTTTCTATAAACATGAATGGCCAGCTTTTAGACTGCATAGCTTTAACATTAGCCAAATACCAAGGAGCGTGGTTGCTGGACTGCAGGGTGAAGCTATGTTTAACTTGATTTAAAACTGCTAAATTATCTTCCAAGTGGTTGTAGCACTTTACATCCAACCCCAGCTATGCATGTGTTTCTATTTTCCACATCCTTAGTAGCAGTCGGTAGTCAGTTTATTTTTTTCCAGTTTTCTTAGCAATTTTAATAAGTATGTTGTGATCTCATTGTTGTTTTAATTAACACTGTCCTAATAACAAATGATGTTGAGCATCTTTTCATATGTTTGTTTAACATTCGTGCCTTTCTTCTGGAGGACTACTTTTTCATATCTTTTGCTCAAACTTACTGATTTTTTGTTTTCTTATTGACTTTTAAGAGCACTTTGTCTGTTTTGGATACAAGTTTCTATTAGATATACATTCTGCAAATATTTTCTCCCAGGTTGTGGCCTGTCTTTTGATCTTAGAACATAGGCTTATGCAGAGCAGTAGTTCTAATTTTAATAAAATCTAACTTACCAATTTTTTTCTTGCATCCTAATTTTATGTTGCTTTCTTTAGAGATTTTGAATCATTAAAAAAAAAGCTTTACTCTCTGTTCAAGGATACAGTGATTATTGAATAAATGATACTTTCAGCATATAAAATAACAAAACAGGATTAAATATATATTAACCTTCTTTTCAAGTGCACATGGCACATTCTCCAAGATAGACCACATACTGGGACATAAAGCAGCCCTCCATAAGTATAAACAAATAGAGATCATAAGATGCACACTTTCAGATCACAATGCTATGAAACTTGAACCACAGGAAAAAATGTGGAAAACTTCCAAAAATGTGGAGGTTAAAAACCACCCTATTAAAGAATGATTGCATTAACCAGGCAATTAGAGAAGAAATTAAAAAATATATGAAAACCAACGAAAAAATACAACAATCCAAAATCTCTGGGATGCAGCCAAAGCAGTCCTAAGAGGGAAAGTATATGGCAATCCAGGCCAATCTCAACAAACTAGAAAGAGCGCAAATTCAAAAATTAACAGAGAACCTACTGGAACTAGAAAGGAAGCAGCAAGAGCACCCCAAACTCAGCGGAAGAAAA